>NW_007081298.1:158671-266770 GCF_000164805.1 Carlito syrichta
CCTCTATTGCCCATCCCTCTCTTGTAGTATTGTAATAAACCTTCCATATGACCCAGAAATCCCCCTCCTGGGAATATTCCCAGAGGAACTCAAATTAATCTACAAACAAACAAACAAACAAACAAAATACTTGCACATGCATATTTATTGCAGCACTATTCACAATAGCAAAAACATGGAACAGCGCTCAGGTTTTAGAAGTCTGAGACATAGGCAAACTGGGAGTGGCTGCAATTCAGATCAGCCAGCATTTACTGGAACATTTTTTTCTGCATTTACACAGTAGACTTATTTCAGGAAGAACCTAACTAAAGCTCATTACGTGATTTCTAACGGCAAGCAGCATTCCGTCTTTTGATGATAAATACTAAAAGCATGAAACAATGAGAGGATTTTTATAAGCAGAAGACAGTGCAATCTGTCATAAAGTGCTAAACTGAGTATTGTTGTATGCAAAAATTCAGATAATAATTGCCATGACCACTAAAAAGGGGGAGAATTATTGTTTGAAGTTACTGAGGAATGTTTCATCTGGGGAAGTCCTTCCAGTTAGTCCTTAGAAAATGGTTAAAATTTGGCAGTTAGAGGGGAAGGGAAAGGCATGGAAATGCTTTGTCTTCAGATTCAATCATCATGCAAATAATTGTGTTTTCCCAGTGTTTTTGCTGTTTTGCTGCCTTTCAAAGTAAAGCCTTCCTTATGTTTCTAATTCTTGAGTACAATTGAATTACTAGCTTATTGTCTGGTGAGAGCTGTTTGGTAGACTTCTCAGAAGCTTTTGTCCTTTGAAAGAAGCTGTCCTGATTTGCCATTGTTAATGAAACTTGTAGGACACAATGCTCAAGTTTAATACCCACTGAGAACATGACCATGTACCTCTTTTCGTCTCTGCAAGGGGGAACCACATGGCAAATAGGAGCAGCAGAAACCCAGCAGCAGTGTTTTTCCCCAGTGTTAGTAATTGTCTTGAAAGTTCTCATGTCATGTCCTAATGATTTTGTCTTATGAGTGATGGCCTGTACTGCTTCCATCCTTCATAAAGAAATACAAAAGTGTCTTGCCACCCAGAGGACAAACCCTTTGAAATCATGTGTCTCTTTTGAACATGCGTCTTTAGGATCCTGTGTGCTTACATTTTAATATTCCTGACTGTGTAAGGCTTAGCTTAGAAATTGTGAAATATGCAGTTATTGCAGTGCTTATATGTTTTACTCTGTCAAGTGTTTTTATGTGTTAGTTCTCGACTAATACTTTTGCTGAGTCAAAGGGTTCACCTCCTTTGCTAAGATTTTCTGGGAAATTAGAGTTATCCTGAACATTAAGATATTTCCTATTAGCTCACAAAATTCCAAAGGCATAGATTTATCTTGAAACTCAAAGTTAAGGCAGAAAATGTCAGTAAAATAGAGGAATGGTTTAAGAAAGGCACCTGACTGACCTAAAAAAGAGATTTTAATGGCAACCTGTAAGACAGAAATCATCAAAATTTTTTGGCTTGTCCACTCATATCTGTAAAAGATTCTGAGACTATCTCCAAATCAGGTTTACTTATTTAAAAGCCATATACATGTGCCATTATTCTTTTTCTTTTTTTTTTTGAGTTGGAGTCTCACTCTGCCGCCCAGACTGGAGTGCAGTGGCCGCTCCCGGCCACCGCAGCCTCGACCTGCTGGGCTCCGGCGATCCTTCCGCCTCAGCCTTCCGAGTAGCCGGAATTACAGGCATGCGCTACCACGCCTGGCTGATTTTTTTGAGTTATTGTAGAGATGAGGTCTCGCTGCCCAGGCGGGTCTCGAACCCGCGGGCTCAGGCAATCCACTCACCTCAGCCTCCCAAAGGCGCAGGATTACAGCCTGAGCCACCGAGCCCGGCTCATTATTCTTATATATTATTAGCATATGAAAGACACACAAAGTAAACATAATAAATCATACAATGAAAAAGGAACACAATTTCTAATATTTTCTTCCTATACTGGAAATAATTCTTTTTTGTATCTTCTGATGTATGTACACTCCATTTAAGAGAATCTACTTTTAGAATACCGAGAGCAGCAGCAGTGTGGTGTAGTGCAATGGTTCTCAAATTTTAGACTGTATCAGAATTTTCTGGAAGCTTGTGAAAGCACATTTCTGCCTCCCTGCAATGTTTCTAATTCAGTGGGTTGGGGTGAGGACTAAGGGTTTGGTTTTTTTTTTTTTTAATTTTGGCAACTCTGCCAAGTATTGCATTTCTAATAAACTCCCAGATGATGCTGGTCTGAGGACTACACTTTGAGAATCACTGGGGTAGTCAAGATCAGGTTCTCAGAGTCTACCTAAGTTGGATGTCAGCATCCTTTACCAAATGGGTGACTTGGGTAATTTATTTTGCCCAAAAGAAATTGGGTAAAATATTGGGTAAATTATTTTACCTTTCTGAGCTAATTTTTGTAAATCTGTGAAGTGGAGGTAATCACAATTACTTACCTCTTAGAGTTCTTGGAGAGTTTAATGAAATAATGTAGATAAGTTGTTTAGTACTCAATACCTGTCTCCTACAAAACACGAGTACATATTAGCTGCTCTATCCTCCTTTTTTTCTTCCTCCTCCTCCTCATTACTAATATCATCAAATAGGTTTTAATGTTACAAAGTAACTTTTGGTTTCAGGATTTTAAATTGTGACTTAATTCATAAGAGTTACGGGAATCCATTCCTTTTGCTTTAGCATTATCTATTAAGAAAAACCATGATCCAAATGAGATCTCTTTCCACTTGAATGGTAGAGATGAAGCTCTTTTGCAAAGTCTACCTAAAGGAGAACAGTGTGTTCAGCCTTCTCTCTTCTGTGTTTAACTGTAATCGTTTGTGGCTAAGTGTGTATTTCTGTCATCTTTTGTACATACTGAATTTTGTTGCATGAAATTGAGTTGACAATTCTGGTAGTTGTGTCTTCGAATGTCTGGGTGCATGAGAATGGTAAATTCAGGTGATTTATTTGAGTTTGGCTAATATTTAACAATTTCTATCTCCCTCTTTTTTCTTTCTTTCCTCTCTTCTTATGCATTAGGACCCAGTACCACCTGCCAGGAAGATTCATGTGCCAACCAGGGAGTCTGCATGCAACAGTGGGAAGGCTTCACCTGTGACTGTTCTATGACCTCTTATTCTGGAAACCAGTGTAATGATCGTAAGTACAGCCACCTTTTCATCCTGGAACTTTTTCAAGCTGTTTAGAGATTTAAAGAAACCTTAAGGGACACTACGTAAAGGGATGGCTCTTCTGAAACAATCAGAGATATTTCTCTCCTCTAGGAACTTGGAAAATAAGGGATTAGTACACTTAGGAGAAGAAGCAAAAGACATATTTTGCTCAGCAGTACTACATGTTCTCCCATCTGCTTATCTCTGTTTTTTTTTTCTTTAGATCAGAATATCTGTGACTGAGAAACAACAACAATAAAAAACCCCAATAGGACAATATTTTTGTTGTAAGGGGTTCCGTTCTTCATTAATCAAATCTGGATAATAATTTTAAGACTCTTTCCATTTGTATTACCTAGAATTTAAGGCCAGGGCTATTTAAGGAATGCAGCTATTTTCTCAAAAAGTCTGAGCTTATACAACTTCTTAAACCTTCCAAATGACAAAGACACTCAGAATTATTTTTTACAATTAGAAAAATTTAAAACATTCTCCGGGTCTTTCAAGTATAAAGCAAAGACTCCCTCCTGGTATCTCTTTGGTTTATATATGTATGACTATTCTGTATATATGTATCTATATATACACATACATATATGTATCTATTTTGTGAGTATATTTTATATGTATATGTTGTGTATTTGGTTCATATTGGAGTAAAGCCTTGTGATTGTTATTTTTGTCCACTAGTGATGACTCAGTTTTATAATTTGACTGAGTTCTAATAGAAGACTGATTTAATGAAGGTGATTCTAGTACTGATGGTGGAGAAAGTTCAATGCTGTGGGCATCTGAAACCTGTGTCTCCACTTCCTTCTCATCTTATCTTCTTAACCTGGCTACTTTAAAGACAAGCAATCACTTGAAATCTCTGAATGCCTATGACAAAGATATTTGTTGAAAAGCCCTTAGTTAATGGGTCCTGCTGACCTTCTGACTTTCTAAATGAGTCCTTCATTTTAGAAGTTTATTTTAAAGTTCAAACTCATTTGACCTCTTGGTTCTTTTTTTTTTAAAAGATGCATGATGTTATCTGACAATAGTAAAGTGATGTTCTAGTGGGCCCACGTGTTAACAAGACCAATTACAATGCTGTGTTCCTCGTGTCTATTTGGTTTTTATTAATTCCCTATTTCTCAACTCTTAAAAAATGTTTTTATCTGTCTCATATAGTTCTTTCCTCCATTTTTCTCTGTAGCTTTTTGCTCCATATGCTCTTTTGTTCTCTTTAGCTGTACTAAGGAGAAACAAGTGGGGAATTTGGCAATGTAGAGAAAAATTATGTGATACCCATTCATCTAATTTTATAAGCATATGCCTCTATATCTGTCAGACAAAGGATACAATGTCTGCAAAAGTTTTAGCATGGACTTGTTCTTGACAAGTACTTTGGTATTGTTGAAAGTTCTGTTGCCATATTTGTGATTTGGACATACTGTTTCGCTCTGAAACACGCAGTCTGAACCCATCCAGAGAACTTGGGGAATTGAATTGTGCTGTATGCTCTTTCTTTTTCTTTCAACTGTTCTATCAGCCTGGCACTCACTAGAAAGGTTTTTTTTGTTTGTTTGTTTTTTCCTCCTTCAAATGGTGGCATAATGTTTCCTTGTCCTCACAAATTAATTATCACACATACATCCCACTCCGGGTAGAAAATGGTCAGGAAGAAGCTCTCCACACAGAAAAGGTGAAAAGGTAAGTTATTCTAACTGTGGTGAATATGCACATTCTTCAGAAGGTATGTATGTATTTTTCTGTCATTGACAAGTTACTCTCTGTCACCCAGGGACAAGCATTGTTTTCTGGTAAAAATCAAATAGGATTTTTTCCAGGTTTCTATGATTAATTCTGGTTTTATCAAGAGCAGATTGTATCCCAGTCGGGATGAAGATGGTCACATTGTCTGACTTGGGCAATTTGTTGGTATATAATGAATTTGTAGAATTTGTGCTGGGAAAACGTAAGCTTTCATCTGTGGCAAAACTTCTTACTCTTAGGGTAATGTATTTTGAATTTTATTTTGTAAACTACACAGTTGACTCTTTTGACCATAGAAGACTTTAGAACCCAAGTCGCTATCAGAATCTGCTTGCCTAGTCCCCTCCTGCAGAGGGGACCAGGGTTTCTGTGATTGGATAGCTGTATAGAAGTGATGCAAGTATGTCTCAGTTGGGGGTGTGATAAATATGTAGAATTCAGACACATAGAATGTGACTATAAAGTTTGGGTATACAGTTTTAATGAAAACCCATCAAATATATCAAAAGAGTAGGTTGCTTAAAATTGCCACAATGGATATTCTTGTGTCCAGTAACTGGCATTAAAGGCGTTTGGGGCAACTTCTTGGAACAAGCATCACAGCCAGTCTGTTCTACCAAGAAAATCAGCCTCACTATATCATAGACCATTATTTTCAGTGTCAACCTTGACCCTTGGAGTTAAAATTTGCTCTTTCATCTCAAAAACATCTTCAAGATGAAGTTGCTTCTCTGATATTTTATGTGCTTACCCTTGTTGATAAATTTTTTGTAGTATAACCTGTGTTGGAAATTGTGTATTAATCCTTAGTGTCACCAAGAGAGTTGAACAGACTGTGGTTATCATGGCAAAAGCAATGGGGAAAGTTGCAAAGAAAGAAGAAGAGATAAAATAAGTTAATGGAAGAGAAAAAAGATAAAGAGAAGAGATATAGAGAAAATCAGAGAATAAGTCATATGTGGAAGAGCACTGGGGTCACCAGAAACTACTTTAGGTTGGTTTAAGTGGCCTGACTTTTTTCTCAATAACAGAAATAGTTTGTGGCCTTACAAGTGGAATGCCACTAAGGAAAGCTGGTCTTTATCTAATTCTTGCAAAGAGAATAATATTCTGTAGAATGTTGTACATATCTCAAATAAATTATATACCTTAAACTGTTATCCACATAAATAGGTTAGTGACAAAAAGCTACTGACAAAAAAACATATTTTTGGTGGATAAAAAGTTTTTGGGTATCCAGTTTTCCACGAGCTACTTCTCAGGACATCAGATTGATCGTCAATTAATGGAGATTTTTAAAAATCCTGAGTTTGTTACTGCATATCCAAGAATAGAAACTTACTCAACAGGGAAATGGCTAGGTTTTATACTTTCCAAAATAAGGCACTTAGTCCATCATGTGCAAAAACATGAGTTAAATTTGGGCATAACTTGTAGGGTTCTAAAAAATGTTTGCATTTTAGAGTCCTCCTAGCTTTGGTTTTGTTACTTGTATGTTTTTGCCTTTTTGACAAATATAATGTTTGCTTGGCAATTTTAAGGTGCTGTTACATAAATGTTGCCTCCACGAGTATAATATGCATTTAGTATGAGTAAATCAAGCCTGGATGGTTTTCTCTTTATTCTATCATTGTTTGTGAGAGCATGCTGGGTTGATGGAGGTGGTGGGTTGAATATCAGGTTCACTCTAATATCTGTGCAAAGCTGATATTCTCTAGAGCTGATTACCTTGCATAAGAGTGACTGTCTTGTATGGGCTAGTAAACAGAAATCATCTGATTGGAAACTCAAGTGTAATTGGTTTACTAATTATCTTGCATAGTTTTAGATATGACCTACCACAATCTTAGGCAATGCTAAAGGAGTTTCTTACTTTTAGGTTGATTTTTAGAGTTATTTTGATACTACAATGGACCTAATTATCCCAGAAGCAATTTTGAGTTAACGTAAAATTCAATAAGATCTATGAAAGTATGCCCGTCTCCAAAGATAATCTTCAGTTCTGTTGAAAAATTCATAACTGAGGGGGTTGACTTCTTAGAGGGTGAGTACCACCTGAAAATCAGCTTAAGGAAATCTGTGTTGGGCTATACTTAGGAAAACAAAATAAACGAAACCTTAAAAAGGTCCTTCTGGAGATATTCTTTGGGGATATTGGGTTCTTATTAGGATTTTAAATCAGACTGAAAGCCTGGGAAATTCTAGCATGCTGTAGCCATTACACACCCAGGTGAATCCAGAGTCCCTTTTCCATATTGTATGGCAGCCTGATGTTGAGTTCCTTTATCCTCACAGGATAAAGGAAAAAAGTGTAAAATCCAACTTCCCTGCACGTTCCCACATATATACAAAAGGGCTATCGTTTTTAGGGACCTTGGGAAAATGGCAGCTTTAAACATCTCATATCTATCTTAGCAACATTATTGCCTTGACTGTGTTCATGACCACTGTTTTGAGTTGCACACAATTTGGGTGTCTGACTACTGCTTCTGTGTTCCAGAGAAGCACATGTGGGACAGTCTGTGGCACATGAGTCCTTAACACATACTGTGTTCCTGAGTTTAGGAACTGGGTGTTCATCATGACTTTGTGGGATGAAGAAAAGGGAATAAGCTTGGGTCCTCAGCCCAGCCTCAGCAGCTGGCTATCCCGCACGCCATTGCTAGTCATACATTGCAGGCTGCTTGTTGAAGAAATTGCTGGGCTCACACTGGCATGTGATAATAGATGTTCTTTGCTAGTAACAAATCAATAGCAAGCAGCTGTGGATCGTGCAGATAGTGGAGTGTGAAACGCCTTTTCAGACAGTTTTCTGCTGGAGTGGCTGTTAAGCTGCAGTGTGGACTATTGATTGGCCTTTTGCTTTCTATTTATTGTGTGGGTTTATTTATTTTATAAATGTAGGTTGGTGTATTGATTAAGTCTGTTTAAAACACATTTCCCATTTGAGCTTCAAAAAATAAGCAATGTATGCATTACTTAGTGTGCAAACAAGGGGATAGACGTGTGTGCACAAATTCTATCTCTCTGGCCCATATTGGTACATTGCTATAATCTACTGTATGGCAATAATTTTTAAGGATATCAGAGTACAGTACATCTGTGTTTTTGGTTATGTGTTTATACTCCTCCTCTGTTTTCAGACTCTACCTGTCCAGCAAATAGTCCATATGTGAGAAGTTTACTCATAAGACAGTTGGTTGTTTGCTGTTTAGAATACACTTTATAATTTATTCATTAATTCACTTGCCAGACATTTCTTATTTGCAGGTATGATTACAAATAAGATAGAATTCCATTCTCGGAGGATGCTAGTCTAACAGGGAAGGCACATAGAAGGGTGCTTCAAAAGAAACATGAACAGAATATAGTGAGGAGTCGTAAAGTTAAGTGATGACAACTATCGCCAGGACTGAGACCTCATGGAACAGAGCAGCTGCTTTTAGGACAGTTTTCATTGAAGAATGAATCTTGGAAAATGTGCTAAGTATGTCCAAAGCAAATATGGTAGGGAAGAGGGTTTGAAAGGAAAGGCAACATTCCAGCAAGTATGCAGAAAGAGACATTCTGCAGCCACTATTAACATTCTTACTCTTTCCTTCCAGTTGTTGTTGTAAGCATTAATATGGTTAAGATCACACTCTGTCTGAAATTTTCACTATGCTTTATTTGTTCTAGCATTGCATGCTATGCATTTTTCAAAATATAAAAAATATCGTTAGAATTTCTAATCGGTGGAAAATGTGCATTGTGGTACTCACTTCCTAGGGAGGAACTTCCCCACCTTGAATCCATTGCAAGATCCTGGATGTGGGCCTCATAGGGCTCAGATCTTGATTTATCTCCTTGACTTGTTAATGGACATTGATCTTGGAAATTTATTTATAATGAAACACATTTTTAAAGGTTGATTTGTGATGCATATAACTTACTCAATGATGAAGGATATCAAAGCACAGTCCTTAATTTAATTGACTCTAGGATCAAACTGCTTTAAATGCCAGTGCTGACTCTTTCTCCCCTGTGAGAGTAAATTACTCACTTAGCCTCCTGAAACTTTGGTATAGTACTAGGAGTGTAATATGTACTTGTTAAGTAGAATCGGTGGTAGTTTTCATTTTAACTAATAATGTTTGACAGTTGTTAAATTCTTATCATATTCTTGACATTCTACTAGGATCTTTACAAAGATGTCATGCCTGTAATCTTCCCAAAATTCTTAAGAAATACTATACATTATTGTCTGAATTTTAACTGAGAAAACTGAGATTACACAAATTAGGATGTAACTGAATGAGAATTTGAACTCATATCAGTCTGTTATGAAAGTTCACATTCTTATTAGGCTTACTGCTACTTAGTCATTATTAGAAATAATAGCCATTGAACATTTGTGCTAATTATTAGACGATAGTGCTTAACTCCAGGTAGGCAAGTCTTCACAGACAACCAGATTCCGTAAGAACATAGGACTGGCAAAGGGAAACTGTGTTCTTGGTTGTTGATTTTATCATATTACAGAATTCTGAACACTTTAGGTGTGTCTGCCTTCTCACTCAGATGAGACCATTTAGAATTAGAATACCTTTAGCCATTGTAGACTTATTACTTATAGAAATTTCCCCCATCCCCCCAAGTATTTATATTTTCATTCTCTGTTGACATAGATCTTCTGATTTTCATGTGTTTACTTTATTGTGATTTCAATATATGTCATAGAGCATAGCAAATGAGGTGACTGATGGGTAGAGGGATAGCCCGTGTTCAAATCTTGACTGTGTCCCTTAGTATCTTGGCACCTTGAACAAGTTAATGAATTTCTCTGTGCCTCCAAAATGCAGATACTTTGTAAGAATGTTATAAACATAAATTGAATTTACAATTGTGAAGTTTTGGGCATGGAACATAGTCGTACCTACAGAACTGTTGGCTATCCTTTGATATAATTTTTTAAACAGTTAAAAATATGACTCATGCAAATACAATTTTTATAAAGTTAAAAACAAAACACTCACACAAATATAGAAGGAACGCGTGTCAGCTTTATTTTTCTCCTTAACAAGGGAAACAAGATGGTGACAGTGTAAACAACAAGATGGCAAAAGAATATTTGAAGAACTAGATATTTATAGGCATTAAAAAGAATATTAAAATACAAATGTAGTTTAGATTTCAACCTGGTAAATGCCCTACAGGGAAAGAAAATTCCTAACCTTTGGTGTTATCTTTTTTATTAAACATGTATATCTCTACTGAACAAAAATCTATAGGTTAACAGGTCATCTTATAGACTCTGAGCCCCAATTAATAGTAAGTATCAGGACCAAATACAGGTACGTTCTCCCATAGAATTAAATATTCCTTCGGTGGGCCTATTAAACAATATACTTATATGACTTTGAAAAGGCAGATTTTTTCCCTAAGTTTTGGATAATTTTTATTAATACCATTACCATATATTTAGCTTCATATTCTTTTTTTTATCTTGAATACCTCTTTCATTCACAATTACCTTTTTTAAAAAACATTTTAACTGTGTACCCATCACTGTGCTGAATGTAATTTCATTTAAACCTCACAATTCTAAAGAGTAGATACTGTTTTGATCCCAGTCTCATAGATGAGAGAGCTGAGACACAGGCAAGTCCAGTGATGTGTTCGAGGTGACAAACTATCAGGTGGGGTAACAAATATTCAGTTATGTTTGCCTTACTGCAAAGTCTGGGATCCTTGACTGCCATTGTCTTCTGAATACCTAAAGTAAAGCTTCTTAATGAAAATTCATCTGAATTCATAGGGATTTAGATTCACATTAGCCACAGTGTTTAACAACTTTTGCTAGCATCAATTATACTGTAATTTCTAGTTTCTGCATTACCGTTGGGAAAAGGTTATATTTTTTCCTTTTTACTTTATTTAAATGAGGACATCCATAGGACTGATGTGCTCATGTAACAAAATCAGACGTTCCATCAAACAAGGGCTATTTTCAAGTTCTGTACATCTAAGCAGGCAGGGGGCTGAGCCCAGAGAAGTCAGTAAGGCTGAGAAGAACAGCATGGTCCCATAATGGATGAAATCCAGGTTGTAAGACAGATACAGAAGCACTCATGGGTAGGGAGCACTGAAGGTAATGCCCAAAGTTATTTCTTTGTGTCTGTTTTTATTTTCAGGTCCACAGCTATTCTGTGTAACCAAAGGGAAGTCAGAGGATAACAAGTAAACCCAGGGTCTTCTAAGAGCAAGGAGGAAGGTAGTGACACTCTCAGGAACAACTCCATAGATGCAGGTTTTAGCTTCTTGCCCCTGGGAACCATTCTTAATTTTTTTTTTTTTTTTTGAGTTGGAGTCTCACTCTGTCCCCCAGACTGGAGTGCAATGGCTGCTTCCGGCCACTGCAGCCTCGACCTGCTGGGCTCCAGCGATCCTTCCACCTCAGCCTTCCAAGTAGCCGGAATTACAGGCATGCGCTACTATGCCCGGCTGATTTTTTGATTTATTGTAGAGATGAGGTCTCGCTGCCCAGGCGGGTCTCGAACCCGCGGACTCAGGCAATCTACTCACCTCAGCCTCCCAAAGGCGTAGGATTACAGGCTGAGCCGAGCCCGGCTCATTCTTACTTTTAAGTGCTGCTGAAATTAACAAGGGATAATTTTAGGTATCCTGAAGCTATAATGAGAGCTGATATGAAGATATATGCAGTATCAAACAGATTCAGCAAGAGCCAGGACTGCTTGTAGCTTTTATTTTGCACAAACCTCCTCCAAAATGAGCTGGGACTCACAGGTAACTCATTCATTTCTACAAGTCTAAAAGTCGCTTGGACCTACGTATGGTTCAAGGAGAAACAGTCTCCATAATTTAGGTCCTACAGCTTGTCAGGGATTATTATGAGTTGTTGGAATTTGTGGCCTCAATAATTTCATTCCAGCCATCTTTAGCAAGCTGTATTTGTAGACCATTTTTACTGCTATGTTTAATTATAGCCCATTCCTTTCTGGTGTGCTTGGCTATTTACTTATTGATGATGATGGCAATAATCCACTGAGAGCCTATTGGTTCACAGAAGACAATTTTTATATTACCTTGTTAGTCACATACAGGTGAAATTTTAATGTATTTTTCAATATAGACTTATAATTTTCTGTATTTATTTCCGCATCTGAAGGCAAGACAGATGTAAACGACCTTATCTTGTCTTATAAAATAGAGCTAGTAAATATAATTCAGTCTCTTCCCTCATTTTTCTCTTTTACTTTCTTTGTGGGGAAGGAGGAGAACACTTTTTCATGGAGGTAAAATATACATTCCAGCAACAAGCATAGATCTTACATGCATTATGACAAATGTTTATAGCCACGTAACCAACATACCAGTTCAGACACAGGACAATTCATCTCCCCAGGGTTCTCTCTTGTGCCCTGTCCAGTGAGTCTGTCTCCCCTCTAAGGCCATCACTGTTTGAATTTGTATCATCATACGTTATTTTTGTCTTTTCTTGACTATGTGTACATGGAATTGTACAGTATATACAATTTTATGTCAATATTTTTGTTAGCTCTGCCATGTAGCCACCCAAGAGTCTCTCCTGACTCTCAGTTCCATCTCCTCAACTGCAGGAGTCAGAATTGACTGGACTCCACCTGGGATTCCCTCCCTGCTCCAGGGCAGAGAAATTCTCTCAAGGCAGTAAGCTGGGACCGTCTTGGGCCTTTCCTTGTTTATCTTCCCTCTTTCAGAAACCACTTCCCTTCTTTGCCTGATGTCCAGTGTCTTGAGAGCTGTTGTTTCACGTGTTTTCTTTTACCTGGTTGTATCAGGTCTATTGTAGTTCCCATCTTTGTTACTCCGTCTAGGTTGGAAATGAACATCAACCTTTCTTTTTTACCTGACGTCACCTATGATGTGAGGTTGGAGGTGGAGGGGGAAGACGTAACACATAATGTGCTTTAAGCCACAAATGCTAGGGATGATTTGAGGATTTTCATCAGTCCCAGGATGGCTGCAACTGTATGGAATATTCTTGGTCTCCCTCTCTGTCTCTCTGTCTCTCTCTCTGTCTCTCTCTCTCTCTCTCTGTCTCTGTCTATCATCGATCTATGGGAAAAAGCCTTCAACTCCAGTGATAACCCTTCTACATCAAAGCACCTTCTACAGCTAAAGAAAATGCTATAAGAAGGTTCTGTAGCTAAAGAAAATGCTGCACAAAGCTAGTTAAATACCTGCAAATGTGTTTTTATCAAGCGTTTCTTCATTTCAGTTGTTGTTAGGAGGTCTACATTGCCTTTTCCCTTCCAGTCTCTTATAACACTTGATTAAGCTCAGTGGGTGCAGGGATTGATTCAGCTTGTACAGCTAGGCATTCTTATTGTTTTCTTTACTTAGAACTGTGGTTTGTTTTCTCGCCTACCTTTATCCTGTGGCTCTTTGCCAGCTGATTCGTGTCTCCTTGCCAAATAAAATTAACAAATGTTTTCAAACAAGAAATTTGGAGACTTCAGGAGAGTAGAAGTGTTTCTATGCCAGGTAGTGTTTTGGCCATTGTCTTTCCTTATTTTTATCTCTGTGTATGGTTCTGTACTTATAATTTTGCTTCATGTCTGCAGAAGAAATGAAGGGGCTTCCCATTGTTAATACTTTATGGTTTTAACTCAGTTTTTTGGATAATAAAGTATACAAGTTCACAGTAGAAAATCTGAAAAATATATAAGAGTACAAGGCAGTAGGAAAAGATGCATAATTTTATCAATTATTAACTTGACCTTGATTCAGAATATGCATGGTGTCAAGCACATAATAGACATTCAAAATATATTAGTTGGATGAATGAGCCTTGCATATTTTCAACGTCTGAGTTGTGCATATGTCTCAGTGTTCTCTTCATGAAATGAGTAGCATTTCTATCAGAGCTAGGTACTTTTTAGCCAGAGGGAATGCTTTTAGGCATACAGGAATTAAAATGAGCAGCCCAATATGCAATTTCCTTCTTCAGATGAAAAATAGAAATGTCAAGATGCTTTTGTTTCTTTTCACTCTTGCCCTTCTCTTCTCACGGAAAGCCTTGCAAGTTTCTGAACAGTTAAACATAGATACAACTACATGCAAGGGAAATGATTTAATCATGAATTGTGGTTGGAAGGAAGAGGCCTTATGATGTATGGGAAAGGAATCTTTTGGTCCCAGTTTTTCTGTGATACTCAGTTCCAAAGAGATGTTGTCGTTTATTTCACATGGTGAGATTTCTTGTAATTGTCTAGAACTCTAGAGATCAAGTGAGACAATAGAACTCTAGCTGCATTCATTAATTTCTGCTGAGTTTTATGTTGACCCAAACCAGTATTATATGATAGAAGTAGTTAGATGTACTATATACTTAGAATGTAAAATACAAAGGTCTCTTGATTTTTGCACACCCTGGGCTGCAAAATTATTATTTCTCTGCAGAATAATTCAGCCAAATCTTGTAAACTCTTTGTAACAATTTTCAGGAACATTGGTAGAAAACAATAGCACCTGACTCTAGGTATTATTTCCCAGTAAATTCACTAGATGCTCTTTGAAATCAACCCTCAACTAAAACTAAAATTGCCATTCTAGCCAGATATCCATAGAGAGTAAAAACAAATGCATGTTTGCTTAAATAAAAGTTAGTGTATGTACTTATATACATAATGTAAATAAATACAAATATCCTTTAGATTTTTCTCCCAGTGGTTCTGAAATAATTTTTATATCCTTTTGTTTCTGTGTCTTACAAAGTCATGCATGAACTTTTGGTTGCATCTCAGTCAGCTGGCAACTCTTATATTTCTGTCACTGTAAAGGTGATATGTCTACTTGGGTCAATGATTTGTCTGCCTATGTGGATTTTGGCAGAATGCCCCTTTATCCCACTAGAATTCTCAATTTTTGAGGTATAATTTTATTTCTGAGAAAAGGATTTAGGCAGGAAGTGTCATCTGGGATTTATTTATCCTTAAGAATAAGTGTTCTTTCTCCTCTCCCTACCTACAATTTTCATAAATTTCTTTCATGCTGGCACTCAAGTGTGGCAGCTGGTTAAAGTTCCCATCAGTGCCTTGCTGCTGATAGGGGTTAGGTGAGGTGAGCTTTGGAAAAGGGCCCATAGTTCAATATACCACATCATGGACACATCCCCTGACTCATGAAAAATTCTGAGAACACAGCAAAGTGAAAAGAATGTATTTAAACAAGTGAGTGTAGCCAAATGAACTTTCAATATTGTTAGAGGTTTTATTCCAATCCCACAACACACCACATGTATTTTCAACATCTAACTTACTTAATGTGCATTTGGATTAATTTAGCATATTTTCCTATTATATAAAGCTTAATGAACATTAAACACAGCTATAACCAAATTTCACAGCTATTTCTCAGTGTGGGGTAGCATTTTGCATTTAGTTATATTTGGTTTCCTAGGTAATGCTTGATTGTGGCTATATTTTCTAAAGCTGCATCTCTTGTCACATGGTATGTTTTAGTGGCAGATTCTTCAGACAGAGCAAGAAAGGAAGGAATAAGTTGCTCTTGGTGGCTCAGCTTGTAATCTCACGCCTTTGGGAGGCTGAGGTGAGTGGATTGCCTGAGCCTGCGGGTTCAAGACCCGCCTGGGCAACTTGATGAGACCTTATCTCTACAATAAATCAAAATGAGCCAGGTGTGGTAGCGTGCGCCTGTAGTTCCAGCTACTTGGAAGGCTGAGGCGGAAGGATCGCCGGAGCCCAGCAGGTCGAGGCTGCGGTGGCCGGGAGCGGCCACTGCACTCCAGTCTAGGGGCAGAGTGAGACTCCAAGTCAAAAAAAAAAAAAAGAAATTCTCTTGAAGCTACGGTAGTGAAAATCAACTGGGCAACTTGGGTTTGTTAAAAATGATTCTCCCCTATGTTTTCTCTAAAAGTCTTTGAGTTCCTCACTGTTGGTTTTCACACTAGTATTTCTGAAATCTACCCTGTGTGCCAGTTCCAGATTAACTTTCCCAAGTAACATTTTTGTCTTTTTATTCTTTTGCTTATGAACCTTCAATGGACACCCCTCAATATAGTTCAAACTCTATACTTGGCTTTCAAGGTCTTCCAGAATCTGCTTTAGAAAAGCTGTCTGTTCAACCACATTTCCCCGAATATTCATGGTTTGCTGTGTTCTTTAATAAGGTCAGGTTTCTTACTGTCACTAGCATATTCTGTGGTCATCATATACCATGCTTTTGCTGCTGTAGTGCTTCTTCCCTGGAAAGTTCCCTCCTCTGGACCTCTGCACCCTTCGGGTACAGCCCAAGTCTCACCTATTCCCTTGAATCTTTTCAGCCCATGTAAGTCCATGTTGATTTCTTCTTCCAAATCCCACTGCATTTATATTCAGAACTAAGAGGCCGCCTGGCTCGGCATCTAAAGGGAGTTAGTATGGACCTAAGATTAAAAGGCTAGTTCAAATCCTGGTTCCTTTTCTTTCTAACTGGTGGCATTTGGCGACTAATACAAGGTGGTCTCATGATACACGTCTTGCTAAAGTCCTGCCTTTATAAACAGGATTAAAGATATTAAATACAAAGCAGAGAATTGGGCCTGGGTAAGATTTTATAAGGTTCCAGGTAGCAGCTTATGTTAGAAATGTAAAACATCCTTTAAAAAAAAAAGTCACCAATAAATAAAGCAAGTAAAATTTTGAATAGATTAATTAGCACTTTTGTTGTTTATTCACTGAATTCCCTGGAGAAACAATTTTCCTGCATTGAGCTGACTATAGTTTCCTCTAGAGTAGAGGTTAACTGTGTTTGTGAGGGTATGTGTGGGTAGTAGGGTTATTGGGATTCGATTATTTAAATAACACAGATGTTATGCATATTCTAACTTTAAACTTAAACATATTCCTGTTTGATTCTATATAATTCAACCAAAAACCTAAGTGGGTTTTAGAAGACCTATTACCTTTTCTGTAAATATCCTGAATTTTATTTATGTATTTTTTTCTTTAGAGAGATGGGAGCCCTGCTAGGTTGTTCAGGCTAGAGTGCAATGGCTTTTCAGAGGTGTGATTACAGCCTTGAACTCCTGGGCTTAAGCAATCCTCCATCTCAGCCTCCAGAGTAGCTGGGGCTATAGACACATACCACCACTCCTGACTGTATCCTGGATTTTTAAGACAGTACTTCCACAGGCTTCTCAGAACTTTCTGAGGGGTTCTGGTGCCTTTGGTGATCTCAAATTCTGATTTTAGTTTTTTCCTAGAATAAAGAATGACTAGTCAGTGAATCTTTGGCTCTTGTCACTTCTAAGACCAAGGGGAAAAAGCAGCAATTTTTAGAGCATCTGTTATTGCCAGAAATCTGAATGCATCTTAACTTTGTAGATATTAATTTACTCTAAAGTCCACTCATTTAAAGGAGTAAAATATAATCTAATTTGGTTTTCACAATGGGTTATTTACAGTAGATAATTTCATAGTCACTGCTTTCTAATTCAAAACTCTTTGAGCCTGAGGCTCTAATGCCAGGCCAGGCCAGGCCAAGTTTGATACTGATCTGCTTTAACATGAAACATGAGATTGACAACCAATCTGTTATTTCTTCTACATAGCAAAATTCTTGACAGAAAAACACAGGGAACTATGAGGTTTCTGTTTTGTTATCTGAGCAGTCTAATGGAAAAATTATTGCCTTCCATGGGGAGATGACTGCATATTGATCTCCAGCGGAGTTTGACTGAACAAGAAGCCATGTCTCAGGAACATTATTACATCCCCTTCCAGTTCTCCATAATGGGCTCAGCTAGAAGATTAGGCCAAAATCTTAATCATGATAATTTTGATAATCAATTCCAGTGAGCAGAATGCTGTTAGCTCTATGAAACCTGTGAAGCTGATAGTATTTGAGAAAAGAAAATTTGATGAGTGTGGTTGCTAGATTTGTCAAAGGAAGATTGGTAGAGACAGAATTAAAAAACAAAATTTCAGCCATCTTAAGAACTGGCACTTCTGAGAATAAGGAAGCAGGAGATTTACACTTTCAGACTCTACTTGTTCCTGGGAACAAGGTTCTTAAGAATTTAGTTTTGAATATGTAGATAATGAAGATTTAAATTCATTGTAAAGTCTCTTTACACAGAAATATTTTTTCTCTTTATAGTCCATTTATCAATTTGGGAAAGGTGGGATTGATTTACTTCTGAGTCTTTGCATAGTAGACATGTTTATATAAAGAGTACATATTTCTGATGACAAATATTTGATGCCAAATAGGTAGCAGACCACAAATGACTAACCATCAGAGGGGCATACTGTTGTTTAATGATGTACATTTCTCTTATGTGAACAAGCTTGAGCATCTATGTCTTAACTAAAATCTAGACATGCCAGGTTGATGTAGCATCTCTTAAACTCTCCTTTACTGAAGGATTGTTTTATCTTTTTTTTTTTTTTTAATTTTTATTTTAGAGATGTGGGATACAAGGATTTGTTTTTCTAATCCTATTCTTCCTGGAGGCAGATTATGATTCTATTTTATTGTTCAGTGATAGTTCTTCTTTTAAAGCCACATTTTGTGTGCTGTGACCACTTATCCTCACCATCAGCATTTACTGACCTTGAGATGTGAAACAATTTTAACCTGAATTTCTCTCTTGTAGCCGTCATCGCACTATGTTCTTTGCATTGTTCTTGATGACTACAATTTTTTTTTTTTTTGAGTAGGAGTCTTACTCTGTCGCCCAGGCTGGAGTGCAGTGGCACCCTCACAGCCACCCCAGCGTCAACCTGCTGTGTTCTGGTGGTCCTTCTGCCTCAGCCTTCCAAACAGCCGAAAGTACAGGCTCATGCTGCCGCACCTGGCTAATTATTTTACTGTAGAGATGAGGTCTCGCCAAGTTACCCAGGCTGGTCTTGAACCCGTGGGCTCAGGCAAAGTGCTGGGATTACAGGCTGAGCCACCAAGTCCAGCATTGACTACAATTTTTATGTTATGTTTTTCATAATAACTGGACTTCCTCAAGTGACTGGTCATCTAGCAAGGAGTTTCCTTTACTATTATTGCTTCCTGGGTTTTTGCCTGTCTATTGCCTTGAGCCTCTTGATTCTACTATCTCAATCGTCTAAAGGTTTTACTTCTCTGTGTGAACCAGCTGGAGTTTCTAGTCCATAAGATGAGTTATGGTCCCATGAATACTCAGAGCCCTCACCTCATGACTTGACATCTACTATTGAAATTCCAGGTAAATTCTTCTGCTTGATTTCTTGGCTCCTTCCTTATGGCTAGAGAAAGTTATGTGCTTGCCACATAATTAAGTAATTACCATCAATAATTCCTGCCAATCCCTACCCTCTTACCTTGGCAATGCCTTCTATGTGTTCCTTTTTGTGGCAGTTCAAGCTTTGTCCTTAAATTATGAATATTTTCCCTTCTATTGAATAATATTCTATTGTCTCCTTTGCTAGTTGGCATTTACCACTAGTTATCTGCTGTGAGTCTTTCTTTATATTTCTTTGCATCAGAATGTGGCTTTATGTTTAAACACTTCAAATTTCTAAAGCATGGGAATTAAGACTTTTTAGGACTTTTCTCCAAACATAATGTTACATTTCAAGACATCTAGGACTCACTTTTATAAACCCGAGCACCTGTGGGAAGCTCTCTTCTCCAAATGTGCCCTAAACTTTCCTTTACCTATTTTGACTTATCCTCGTTACCTTGTTCATCTATATATGTTCACTAGGGCCTTTCATGAAATGAATATTTGTGTAGAGTTTACATTTGTTCATGATTTCCTATGTGTGAATTCTTTTCTAATTTGAGTCAGGACTATTTTCCTTACATATTGCTTAGAACAGTGTCAGTTCTCAAAAAAGAGTGGCTTTCTTATTGTTTGTTTTTCCCCCCACTAAATATTTCTCCATTGTAGTGCCTGTCAAGCAAGTATTTGTTAATTATTCTGACCCACTATCAACTATGAGTACTGTAGAGGAGGTACAATGCCTTATTTACCCTCATATTCCTACTTCTTTATATAGAACCTCACAGATTGTAAATGTTCAACATTTTTTTGACGAGCACATAAAACTCTTTGGGTAATGACAACCAAAGGCTTATTCACGAAGCATATACTATGGATTAAGCTATTATAATGAGCCATTCAAGGCACAAAACATTAGTCTATTAAATGTTCTTATTAGTTTATAAATAATTTTTTCATTTTTACTTGTAAATACATAACTACCATCACTTATGTCTCATTTCACATATAAAAATAAGGCTCACAGGGAAGTACTGACTTTTTCAAGATCACACTCAGCAATCCTAAGCTGATATTGTTCAAATGGTGTTTTATGTAATATTATATCCCACTAGCTCTTATTCTCTTTATATATTTTGATTGGGACTGAGATGAAGAGCCAGGAAGTAGACGGCAAAGGGAATAGGTTTCTCCAGAGTAAGGAAGGAGCCTGCTAGACGGAAGCCCATGTGTACTCGGTGAGGCAAATGCACAACCCTACTGTAAACATTACTGGGCTGTAGCCTAAAGAGTGAAAACAACTTAATATGTTCATTCAGTCATTCTCTGTTCTCTGCGAAGAAGTACATTTATTCTTACAGTTGACTTTATATTTAAGTATTTGGTCTATCTTCACTAAAAACTGAACCCATCTCAAGGTGGCCAGCATATCTACTTGTACCGTTTTACAGAGTCTAATGTACTTTTCTTTCATTATAATATATGACCTGCTCTACTCAAGCTTAATGTTACATAGAGAAACAACAAGGTGACCAAGGACTGGATGGTTAAAAAAAAAGCCAGGGATTCTTTAGGGAATATAAAGTTTGACTGGCATAGAGGGAAGGTGAAGGGTAAGGAGAGGTCCCCTAAATGATGTCCTGATCACAGGTGTCTGGGGGCAAAAGATTTTAGAGGAAGAGAAGCAACGGAAGTTTTTTGAACAAGTGCACATAGCTATTCCTTAGAAAAATCCCTTCTGGCAAAGTGTGAGAAACAGATCAAAAGACAATTGAAAGCCTTATTGAGAGGAGACACCACACCTATTTGTTCATGACTGAATAACCAGACACTAGTATAGTGTCTGATGCATATTTTTGGGAAGTATGAGTGAAAGCAAAAATGCTGTCAGGGGCTCTTACAATAGCTGTAGCAAATGGGGGGAAAAGTATTAGCACTGAGAATCTTAGGATTATCCTTAAATTGAAAAATATACTATAAGCTACATGCAGGCAGGAGGCAAAGCCAACTGTAATATTTAAGGAATTGGTGAAGTGGCAAACATTTAAGAAATCTACTCCACTTATAAATTTGTAAAATTTGATTGTCTTTTTTTAACTTTTGTAGGTTTTTAAAATTAAAGATTTTTAAGTTAAAATTCCCACTTATATTAAAACCTCTTCTTTTATTATTTGAACGGTGTATAATAGTCTAGCCATACATTATAATGTCATAATTATCGTATGCTTTCCAATGGAATGAACTGTTACGGTCTCTGTGATTGAATTATACTTTTAATATTCTTGGTTGTGTATGGCTGAGAACAAGTTCATTCTGAGTTCATATTTTTCCCTGATGCAGGGAAAATTCTTTCAGATGTCTTCTGCTACTGTGCCCAGGCTCCAGGTTTCTAGCTGTAAGAAATACCAGAGGGCTTGGATTCTTCCTCAGCCTCATTACTGCTAAACTGAAATGCTTGAAACGTTCAAAACTGTTTTCTGTCTTAGTTTGAAATGTGTGCAATTTTTCATTTTTAAAGGACACATCTGAACACTTATAGTATGTAGACTACCTCCCCTGCAGTAGAAGAATCTTTTGATGCTTTTTTTGGTAAAACTTACAGAATTCTGGCCAAAAAGTTCATGAGTCATTCATAATGTACATCAGATATTTTCAGGGTTTTTACCCCCCCACACACACAACTTGGTGTAAGAATTACCAAAGCATCTTTGATAACTACACCTGTGCTATACTCTAACAATGGTGTTCAGGGCATGCACATTAAAACATGGACTAGTTGCTCTGCTTGTAGTTGACTAGGGTTGTCTTTTCTGTCAACTGTTAGTATCGAAGAGAAGCCTCAACTGTAGTGATGTTGGGTACAATTCAACCCTGTTACATATCTGGGATCATCTCTGAAAAAGAGTCCTGGACTTTTTTTTCCCCTATGCCTTAAACCATGCCAGACATTTTATTTATATTACACCTTTCACAGTCATGAATAATTCTGTCAGGGAGATAAAATTGTCCTTATTTTACTGTTGAGTTGATTGAAGCTCAGGAATTTAAGGAGTTATGGAAGCTCAAGGTCACCCAGTGAGCTTTAAAGTTGGGGTTGTAAGTTCTCAGGGGAGATCTATGCTTTTTACCCATGAGTTCTCCACAGCAGCCATTTTCCAGTGACTAGGTAGAAGCAATACTTTGGCTGATAAGTCTATTTCAGTGAAGAGTGTTAAGCAAAGGATTTATTGATTTCAGTTACAGTAGGCTAGTAGCTGCAAGTGCCTTGATTTGAATCCCAAAACTCTTTGAGATTCTGCCTATATATGTCACCCCTCAACATGGTTCTGGAGGCACTGGGAAGTAGAAAGGAGGTTTGATTGGGTTCTTTTGGTTTCAGATTCCTTGTCCTCCCAAAGCAGCTTCTCATTTCCTCTTGTCAAAGCATCTGCAGGTGCTGGAAACAAGGTAACATCTTTCTAGATGATCTGTTCTCAGTGTTTAATTCATATAGCAGCTCTCATTCCAGTTAGATTCCAGCATCTGCATAAACATTCTTCCTTTATTTTTTGATTGGTGCAAACACTGAAAATATATCAGGGGGACTCTTAATCTTCGTTTAAAAAAAATTTTTCTTTGTTTAGATTCAGGGAGTACACATGCGTATTTGTTGCATAGACATATTATGTAGTGGTGGGGGTCTGAGTCTCAGACGACCCATTTCCCAGATAGTGAAGATTGTGCCCCATAGGTAGTTTCTGCACCCTAAATCTCTTCCCCCCATTAATGCCCCCAGTGTCTATTATTTCTATTCTTATTTCCATTCTTTGTTTTTACAGTATTTTGGAAGCACATCTCTTCATGCTTTATTCATATTGTGTACTCCTCAACACCTCTGCCTGGTTAACATGTAGATTTGTTTTCAATTGAGTTTTTACTTTAGGATTCTCTTGACAATAGGAGTTGTCTTAAATACTGTTTTCAAAATGGAAACTCTCAGTTTAAAATATTCAAGGGGCACCTTTTTTTTTTTTTTTTTTGAGGACAACAGAAAACAAAGTAGCAAAAATGTGTTGATGACAGGATTAAATGGGAGGGACATATAAATTATGGTTGTATACCACCCCTGAGGAGGCAGTCACAAGGTTGCCTACTATTTGCCTCTGTCTTTAATCTTATGATTTTCCTGGTTCCTTGGCTTAGAAAGTTTAGGCACTGTCAAGTGCTAAAGCAGGACAATGCAAGGTTACTTTGTGATTTTGTTTTGCCATTTGGGAAATAAATTCTACCACTGTGTTGTAAATTGTGTAGATATTCACATAAGAAAGAGTTATTCCATGTTTTGGAGGGCACAAGATGAAGTCTATCTCCCTTGGAAAAATGTCACCTAATATCAATTTAGAATAAAAAGGAGCAGTATGTTATTTTTTAAAGGCCCAGTTTAATTTTTAAAATTTTGAAAAATTTCAGGCATATAGATAAGTACAGAAAATGTTAAACACCCTGGTACTCACCACTCTTGTTAACAAGTGCCAACATTCTACCACATTTTCTCAATACTGTAGCTTACTTTTTATTTCTTTTTAAAAATTTTAATTATTCATTGAACACAAATACTATTTATGTTTTAATATGTGTATAGTATAAAAATAATAGAATGAATATTCATGTACCAACCATTCAAGTGAAGATTTATTTATTTCTTTTTTTAAGGAAATTATCATTACTGTGAGCTTGCCAGTTTAACTTACTCTTGTTCTCCCCTGCCCCCAAAATAGTGGTGTGCAAAGGAAACACTTGGGGTCTACATTCAAATGACTCCATTGAATCTGACATTTTCTTCTGTTGGTCTTCAAGTTGGGTGGTGTAATATTTGCTAAAAAGATTTGAGGACCTAGCCATAGGACAGTCCTACCCTGGTCAGATCTTCTGTTAGTCCTTCCAGCTTATTTCTGGGAAAACACCCCTTTCTGTACATCTTATAAATGCATATTGAGTGTGAATGTTTTGAGTGCTTATCAAGTACTGATTTTATCACTCTTCATAAGACCTAGGGAAAAAAATCATCAATACCTGGAATAGTACCATTTTTAGCAATATTGGTTTTGAGAGCTGTGTGAACAGAGAAATAGATTCCAGAAAAAAAATGGCCATCTGACATGCTGATCTGGATTAAAAATGGTCATAAGTATATTTAAAAACAGGAGATTTTCCTTCTTGGTTATCTTTACTAAGAGTCTAGGGACCATGCTGAAATCATTTGCCATTGCTGCTGGTGGTTCTGAGTCAACCTGATGTCGAATCACAGGGACTACTTCCCTCCAGGCACAATTAAATCCAGTTGTCAAGCTTGGGCAGCAGAGAGTCCTCCTTTTCCTCAGGAAGTCTATAGGGAGGTGCTTTAGGGGGAGGCGGTTTATTTTCTAGACTATATAGAGCGAGGTTCATCTGTTATAGTCAAATAGTGTTTCATATCACTTATTTCCAAATGAGGACACTAGGGAAAGATCTGTCCTTTCTCCCATTTTTGGCAGCGGTGATTGAAAAGTATCTTATTCAGAAAAAGGTAGTTTGAGGTTATTAAAAAATAAGAATTATTTAGTTTCTATTGCCCATTTTCTTCTCTATGAATAAGTTCTGCAGACAGGTGACCAATTCAGCCATCTGTTTCTTTGTTATAAATGCCTGTGGTTGGTCCACTCCCTTCTGCGGTGGAGTTAAATGAAGGCTGCTTTTGCAAGAAAATAACATAAGCCAGCAAACACTGTAGGACTATAAGATATCCCTGTGTTGTCTCTCCCTCTTTTTTGGAGGAATATGCAGGAATTTTTCTTCCTCTGATTTAAATATATAGATTCCTTATGCATGTACAATTTAAGGAGTGTATAATGGTTCTGATACTTACATATCACAAAACAAACAAACAAAAAAAACAACTATTCTAAATATTGGGCAATTTGGAAAACAACAAAGAAGCCTTCAGCATTTATAATATCTGCTTCTTCAGTGCTTCATTTAGTTAGATCCATTTAAATGTTTCATTTTTAGCCTATGTTGTTGTGGGTTACTTGATTGGTTCAAGGTAGTCTCTAAATCCAGTGAGGGAAAATGAAATTTAGCAAGTACGTTAGCTGTAGATTTGAGCATAGTGACTTGAGTGTACTATTGCCCTTTTTTTCTGTATCGGTTCCTGGCTGGGTTTTGTGCTATGAAAGCAACCATCCAACCACCCATCCACCCACCCAGCCATTGTTTGGGTTATATCTGCACATCATACATGATTTACTTCTAGGAGTTTATCCAGCACCCAAAGGAGTGTAACTCATTCCTAGATTGATAACAACATCCTAAAGTTGGTTTGTTGAAATATATCCAGTGAGCACTTTAAAGAATTACATAATCCAAAAAAGGAGATTGTGTCTACCTTAGTGGAAGCTTATTTCACAGATTATGTTCTGTACTTATTGAAACTATTAGGAAGACATTAGAGAGAATAATAAAAATGACAGCAAAACTTATAAGAAATATTTATGAAACATTTTCTAACTTTAGATACAGTGATGGGTTATGTATATTCTCTTATCTGATTTCTGTAACAATCTTTAAGTAGCTGTTATCATTACCCAAGCGAGTAGATATTATTGGTGCTCCTTTTATAATGGCAAAGGAGACTGAGATACAAGAATTGAGGTATCTGGCCCATATACTACATAGTGAGGGAGTAGGAAGCTGGAATTCAAATCCAGGTGTGTCTATGAGAAACCCATCTTCTTAGCAGTTACTGTATCATCTTTCCATATACTGTGGCACAGACTAGAACTGTGACGGTACCATCTTTCCAGAGAGGGATCAAATCCTAGAGAAGGTCTAGATGGCCAGGAACTCTGGTCATAGCACTGCCAATTGCTATAATAGGATACTTGGCAAACAGCCTTGCATACAGATGGTGGGCAACCCACACGTCTCTATTTACGTAGAGGCCCCACGTGTTTGTGTTAACAGGTTTGGGAGATAATAAAAGAAGTTGTTGTTTGTTCTTTCTTTGTAAGCCTGAAATTAATTTTTAGCATAAATTTAAAATAATAACTTGTAAATTCACTAGACACTGAGAGAGACTGTTGATCCAGTAAAACATTTGTTGGGTTTTAAAAGATCCTGTTTAAATGAGGTTGTTTTCCATTTCTTCCACTAGGTGGTGCTTTGGCCTCACAGGTTAATTTTATGGACTGAGTTTTTTGTTTTTCCCCCTTTTCTTTTTTTATTCTACATATTAGTCCGGGAAAAAACCCAATTTAAGGCTGATTAAGGGGATTGTGCCAGTTGGGTTGTTCAACTGGGTTTTCACCATCATTATCCCTGTTTATAACCAAGATGATTAAACCTATTTGAAAAATTTGGATACTTACTTTTCAACTTTCTTACAATAAATTATATTCACTAATTTTGGAAAAGAACATCAATAGCTAAGGAACTGGCTAAGTTATCTTATCTGCATATTATCTCAAAAGGTTACACTTGTAATAAGTCTTTTCTCCTACAGAGTAGGCAAGTCATGGGAAGTGACTGAAACCATGACATTTGGATGTCCATAGTAAGTACCTCATCTACGAGATTGCTCTGGGAATATACACAGCCAGGCAAGCGATTTTATTCTTACATCTTAATGTCAGTGGGGACAAAAAGATCAGGGGACAATGGTTTAAACACGTTGACATCAAAGAGGACCGGGGTCCGAAGAAAGAAATTGGGCCAGGCTCAGTGGCTCAGTCTGTAATCCCAGCACTTTGGGAGACCAAGGGGAGTGGATTGCCTGAGACTGAGGGTTCGAGACTCGCCCAGGCAACTTGGCAAGACCTCGTCTCCACAATAAGTCAAAAATTAGCCGGGCGTGGTTAGTGCGTGCCTGTAGTTCCGGCTACTTGGAAGGCTGAGGCAGAAGGATCGCCAGAGCCCAGCAGGTCGAGGCTGTGGTGGCCGGGAGCGGCCACTGCATTCCAGTCTGGGTGACTGAGTGAGACTCCAACTCAAAAAAAAAAAAAAAAAAAGTTGGATGAGAGAATAAATATTGTGAGCCCAAATTCAATAAAACAAATCAATTGTTTTACCTATAAACTGAATTGCCTTTTCTTTATCACGCAAAGGCTTTATTTTTTTGACAATCATGAGGAAGATCCTGTCACCAGGTAGTAATTTTCTGGGATAACATGACAATGGAGATAGTAGTGGGTAAAATAAACAGAAAAGTTTCCCAGCTGACTTGGCTATGAAATAATTTTTATTGATTTACCTACTTTTGAATGTCTGCTGTGTGCTGAGCAGGGTGAAGCAGGAGGTGAAATATACCCCGAGTCCCTCAAAGATGTTGCAGTTTGGGAAATAGATGTGAGCCCAAGATTCTGTTGGTCATATGCACGGATTACCAAAAGGAGGCGGGGTGCCTAGAGAACATGGAGTGGACATTAAATTAAGATAGAACTGCTAGTAAGACACACACACATTGAGTCCGTAAGGATGACTGGTCTGGGAAGAGAGGAAAGGGAGAGGCATTGGCAGAGGGCATAGAATGTGCAAAGGCATGAGGCCCAGGATGATCAGGGGAATTGCAAGCGTCTAGTAACCTGGAGCAGAATCGTGTTCCTCTGGGAAGGAGTTGGAAACTGAGACTGTAGGTAGGGGCCAGAATTAGGGTCTTTGAGGACTAAGCAGAGTGTGAGCTGTTTTTCTAGAAGGTACAGGAGAGACTTTGAAGAAGGCTCTCATTTGTTCCCCCTGTAGCCCCATAAAAAGATATGTCATTCATCTCTGCTTTAGAGTACAGGAGGTTCCCACAGAGCAGGTGTGTTGCCCCAGGAAACCATCTGGATCCAGAGTCTATGCAGATTGACCATCTATCAAGGTCTTTTCATCCTAGGGGTGGTAGATCTTGACTATCCCTCTGGAGTTTTCTAGGCTACTGAAGAAGTGATTAACAAGAGCAGATGAGCTTGGCTTAATGATTTAAGGATTGCTTGGCTTAATGATTTAAGGATCGCTTGCCATTTTCCACATTTTTCCTCCTCAAACTGTGGATAGAGAGGCCTTGGAAGGGTTTAGTTATGAATATACTTATTTAAACTTGGCTAAGCATATTTCCTTCAGCATTTTGCAAGCAGAATTAATAGTGATATTTTTTGACACTGATTCTGAGTCCTGCGTTCTCTGCCTGTCTTACTGTATTTGAAGATGGCGAGGAACATAGTGCGTATGTCTGTGTTTGGTGGTCAAGATTTAGCTCAGGGACTTCCCAGCTTTGCCTATATGAAATTCACTTAGTAAGAATATGTATAGTCAAATTTACAAGTCAGAAAGGGTTCCTGAATTGTCTTAAAACCCATCATTACTTGTAAATTCTTCCCAAATTAAAATGTGGTTTTAAAAAAGGTCAACATGTCTTTATTGCATGAATACAATAATGGCTTACCAAAAACACAGATTGTAACCATTGTGATTTATTCTATTCTTTGTGTATCTATCTCTGATTTTCTTTGTTCTGCTGAAGTGGCAGGATTTAAGCAGACCAATTTTCTGACTAATTCTATGTGTACCAAAACGACTTATACAATGTTGGTATTCAGTACCTGCTAAAACAAAACTAAATTCCAGTAATAGCCCACTTCGCTTTCTGGGTAGGCAATGCTCTCAAAGGGATTATTAACTTCTTCCAAAGAGAGTTTTGTCTTTAAAATGCTGAATGCATTTATATTCACATTGGGTTTTGCCAACTACCTTGTTGATTACAAAATGCTAAATCAGGGTCTTTATTAAACTCACTTTGCTTTTCCCTTAATAATTTAGTTACAGAATTTACTTATTCTTCTAAATCATCACTTTGTTGGCCATCAAATATATGACATTTGGTAAGTAACCACCTTATATGACATATATATATATCTGAAGTAAATGTTGGTTTTAACATTCATTTATTCACAACTGTTGTTTCTGATATACAAGGTAAAATAAAAGATTCAATTATTAGTTTGTTAATCAACTAGTTATAAGTTTCCTATTACTGTATTTGGCACTAGAGGTAAAATGGAAAACAAGACAAAAATATTCCCTGCTCTCATGGGATTTACAACACCAGGACTTTTCACAGGTTACTGAATCAAAAGTTCAGTCTCCAAGTCCTTGATGAAATCTATTCTGTCAGTATCAATGATGGCTGGCAACATCTTTCTCTAAAGAGGGCTGAAAAGTGATAGTCTTCATTTGGTTAGGGGCTGCTGGACTTCTCTTTATCTCTGAGAATCCCCTTCTCTGTTGCCACCGTTGCACCAACTTCAAGAAACAACATTCTTCCTTCTGATGCCTGGTCAAGCTGTCGACCGTAGATCTTTCCCCCAATTCTGGAAACTACAGTTGAGACGGAGGGCAGTGTTTAAGACTCCCCTAATAGATTAGAAATCATGGGTGGGAGGCATGTTGGCTACTAGCTATGGCTC
The DNA here is from genome assembly GCF_000164805.1 of Carlito syrichta. Lineage (NCBI taxonomy): Eukaryota > Metazoa > Chordata > Mammalia > Primates > Tarsiidae > Carlito > Carlito syrichta. Next base: position 188,317 of record NW_007081298.1, read on the forward strand.
TTCAGAGAAAGAGAGCCGATGGGGCTTGGTTCTCCCTGGCAGGTCCTTACAAGGCTTTCTCCCAGTTGGAGGCTAGCTTTGCCTTAGATACTTAAGCATGTCTCATATTCTGAGCCCCAAGTAAAAAAGCAAAGTCTCGAGAAGGATTTCCCTCTCTCCATTCTAAGGCCTACCATACTAGTCTTTAATTTCTATCCTAAGGTTTGGCTCATCCCCAAAAGATTGGCACTTGGAATCTGACATAGAAAGGCCTTGTCTTACATATGGACTTCGCAGTGACTTGGATGGTTTACCATCTATCATGCTCAGTGATCTATCACAGAAACAAAGAACAGAGTCCCATATGTTCTCACTCATAAGCGGACCTTGAACAACTATCGTAATACTATAAGAAAGGGGTTGGCAGTAGTAGGAAACTGCCAGGGAGTAAGGGGAACACCTCATCAACAAGGGCACCGCATAATGAACATTTGTATACCTAACTCTGAATTGCACCCCACATCTTTAAAATAAAAAAAAAAACTGAAAAAAAAATTAAAAAAACAGAAAGGCCTTGTTTTCTACCCAGTTGTCAGGAGCTTTGCCCCGTGATATGGGCTTCTGAAGCACATATCAAGCATAGTAGTCCAACCAGTAAATAACACCCTACAGAAAGAAGCCATTTCCTTCTGATTCTCTTGGATTCCCTGAACAGGGTGTAAATTCTATCCAAACTCAGGATTTCTGGCCCTCTCTAGTATGAGTGGCTGGCCTGTCCTCTAATTCACCCTCTCTACTCTTTCCTTTCATAGGGCTATCTCAAGTGGGGCGTGTCAGATCTGAAAGGGCAGTTCTCCTTGACTTTTGGGGATTTTCCGAAGTAAGTGTCTGTCCCCTTCTCAACTTGCTCATGTGCCCTTGTGGCCTTTTTCTCCTCTTTCTGCCTGATGCAGCAGCCACAAGTCAAAGGAGTTTTCTGTGGAGGGGCAGGACCTCACACAAAGCAGCTTTGTGCAGTGGGGAGAGAATCTGTGTTATCACACACTTGGGACCTCTAAGCCCATGTGGGCTCACTTTATTACACACCAAGGACACCTTTATTCACACTTCTGGCTCAATCTACTTTTGTTTTTATTTAGAAGATTTCCTTTTCCCTAAAATCTGCCTTGAGTCCTAGGCCCTTTCTTTCACTGATGCATGGTCTCCAGCCTCAAAAAAGCATCCTGTATAAAGGAAATAGTTTTAGATTTAGGAAGCCACTTAAAATAGACAATAATTTTTTTATTTTTTTTTTTTTAGTTGGAGTCTTACTCTGTCAACCAGGCTGGAGTACAGTGGCATGCCCACAACCACTCCAGCGTTGACCTGCAGAGCTCAGGCAATCCTTCTGCCTCAGCCTTCCAAGTAGCTGGAATTACAGGAGTGTGCTACCATGCCCGGCTAATTTTTTTTTAAAATGTATTGTAGAGACGAGGTGGCACCAAGTTGCCCAGACAGGTCTTGAACCCCTGGGCTCAGTCAATCCTCTCGCCTTGTTCTCCCAAAGTGCTGGGATTTCAGGCTTGAACCACTGCACCCGGGCCTAGACAGTAAATTTAAATTTTCAGGGTGCCCAATAATTTGGAATAAATTCAACAAATATTTTTGTCCTCCTATTCTACACCAAGAGCATGCTAAATACAGGACTAGCACAGTGAAAATGATAGGCATGGTACCATCACTAGCAGAGGCTGTAATCTGGTAGAGAACACAGTCTCTAAGTACATAGCTGCAAGAGTGACAACTGTTACAAAAAGAGAGATTCAAGATGCCACAGGTACATACAGCAGAAAAATTTAACCTAATCTGGGGGCTTTGGGGACTTTTCGTTTAACCCTGTCATTGTCAAACTGAGTGATCCTGAGCAAATAACTTAACATTTCTGTAATTAATAGCATTTCTTCTTACCCTTCAACCCCTCCCTGCTCCAGTCAAGGCTCCTGGGGCTATGAAGTGTGTTGACAAGGAAGGATACCATCAACAGCCATAAGCCTGGCTGCATGGTGCAAACACATGGAGTATATGACAGAGAAGGCAGAGAATTGATTCCAGAGCATCAAGGCCATTTGGAGTAGAGAATGATGAAAAGCCTTGTGGGCAGATGTAAGCTTCATGATAGACATCCTGTCAGTCTTATTCATTGTTATAAGCCTGACACTTAACACAGAGACCCTCAAATATCTGTAGAATGAATGGAATGTTGGCCATTTTCAATTTCTATCTACAATTGCTTGATTCTTAAGATTAGTGTTAGGCCTTCTTGGGAACCTAGGCAGGAGCAGATGTCTTTATAAATGGACTGAACTATGAATTGAGTGGATCAGATGACTGCCCCCTCCCTAGTGCAGCTCAGTCGTGTACCACAAGGTGGGTGCTCATCCGTTCCTTTCTACAAGACGTTATCTAGCCCTGCCATGATGCTATGGGGTTACAACAACATATAAGATATCCACTTAGAAAGACTCATCCAAGATGAAAATTGTCCTGCCTGGTCCACCCCTCTCTCACACTTTTTCATCTTGTCGCTTTTCTCATATCTATTATCTACTTTATATATTACATTCCATCATGGGGCTGACTCTGCTAGTCCTGCCTGCAGTCTTTGGAGTTAGGCAAGTTATTCAGATGGCTTGGAGGAGAGGTGGGGAATGTCACTTTGGACAAGAGATGATCAGGTCCCACTAGGACTAAGGTCAACTCAATACACCAAGGGTTACTAAAGCAAATTCCCATTGTAGTTGAAGTAGCTTAGATGTTTGATGAGGGAGACACAATTTGCATGGGAGATTTTCATTGACAATGGGCAGAGAGTTTGGGAGTTAAACAATGGCCTGCGTTGAAAGGTTATGAGGAACTGATGTTTCTCTCCACAGAAGCACCTGAAAACCAGTTTTGGGCATTTCTTCTCAGTACCTGGTGAAACTTGTTTGGCACCATATATGGCAAATCTGGGTATGTTCTTCTGAGACAAAGAACCGACAAACAATTAGGAGTCCTTTTCATCAAAGGTGACCCTTTTATGACCCTTCAGTAGGCACTTCTTATGGTGAAAGGATTTGGTAAAGAAAGAGAGAAAGTTAGAAATAAGATAAAAACAATAAGAAGACACACAAAACACAAGGAAGCCTTGAGGGGAGAAATGGACTTTTCTCTGTCACCAGTCTCCCTCACTCCTTCTCCCTGCCTCCTCTGTGTGTGCCAGAGGAAGGGATTTCTCCACTTTCCGGGATCCCAGAGACCTTCATTTATATTCCTCTGACAATAATTTTATGTTATCATCTTTTTACACTAATTTATTTTATTGCTACAGGATTATGGGTTCCTCTGGACAGTGTTTTATTCTTCCTCCTCTTTCCCACTCTTCTTTACAGAGACTAGTATCCTAATAAATGCATGCAGAATGAATATGTGAATCAATAATTAATAGGTAGTAAATAAACTCATCCTGACATCTCTGATTCTCTTTTTCTTTCCTGTCTTAGGTGTTTTAAAGTGGCACAATAAACCTATTGCTAGTGTCTCAATATTTGCCTTCAAGAGAACAAATTGTCTTTTTAAGCTTTTTAAGAATGAAAATTATCTTTCTCTAAATCAAGGGTGAAGAAATATCTAGGTGCTTCCAGGTTACTGAGCATCCCCACCCCAGCTCCCAGAAATTTTAGCTGCAGATCAAACCTATGTTTCCCCTTCTTTTCTCCACTTGTCAAAATCTTATTTATCCTTCAAGACTGTTTAATTTTTATCTCCTCCCTCAGTAAAGACTTTCTCTGTCTACCAGAGCTGGAAAAATATTTTTCTTTTCTGATCTCTATTATGATAATTACTGCTCACATTTGTTTAGCACAGACAATGTAGGAAAAAGCACTTTGGAAAGAGTAGCCCTACTGTGGCTACCTTCTGGTGGTCAGTGACCCTTGACACTGAGTCTCCTTATGGTGATAGTAAACTCTTGAGATGGGATATCTGGTCTATAGGGTGAGTTGAGGACCTGCATCTTCCAGTTGGAAGCCTCTTCCAGTATCTCGTACTTATTGAGGGTTCAATTAATGGTAACTGCTCTTATTATTTGCTTATATTTAATCTCACTCTCTAGGTTGTAAATTCAAGGATTATGCATCTTTTCACATAACCTAACATCTGACTTACTTGATTTAAGAGAGAAAAACTTGAATGTGGTAAGACTGGGGGTGGCTTCAAGGTTTCTAATGAAATGTATGGCAGAGTTTTTGGCTGAGATTGAGGGTGCAGGGTGGTGAACTTGAGCAGAGAGGTGGAATTTTGAATTAGGATGTATAGGAGCTAAAACCCATCAATGGACTTATATAAAACAAAATTTGTTCTTTTTAAAATCTTGGGTGAAGTAAGCCATTTACTCCATTTAGTACACACGGGCATCTCCATAGAAACAACCATTAATCACATTGTGCATATTGCAGGGTTTTCTGAGTTCACATCAACGAACCAACCTCTGTTTAACAAATGCACTCTGCCTCTGCATGCAACACACACACACACACACACACACCACTCTTTATCCATCCATACCAGTTCATAAGCAATCTGAATGTAATGGTAAATACTCTTTGACTTCCCCTCCATTCTGGAATGTGAGGTTCTTTTTAAAAATTTTCATTAAATATTGAGTTTCTAGTATATGTGTGTTATCTTGACACAGTGCTATTTAATGATGTAAAGTTTAGGTTCAGGTACTATCACAGTGGAGCTTAATTCTAGCTGCAAGAACTAGTTGGTAACTTTTGTAGCCATATGCTCCCTGTCCAGAGACTAGGATGGACGCTTGATATCTATATTATCCCACTGAAATTCCTTACAAGCATACTGTAAGCTGACAGGGAGGCTGAAGTTCACTGATACTAAGGATTTTCTTAGGGTCACCCAGCTTGCTAAGGTAAATTTTGAGTTTGCGAGTACAGGTTTAGGACCCTAAACACCACCCTGTCATCTACCTACGCAACGGGCTGACAAAAACAATACCCTTTAGTTTCGATACTAGAGATGCTCTTCAGCTCTTGCTGGCTTGAATTTCCTGTGCAGTGAAGGGAGAGGAGAAGTGCATTTTAATAAGCTTCAATTAAATTAATTTCATTTTACGTCTTTTGATGTATGGTCTCTTCAAAAAATCTAATTCTACTGATGTTTATTAAGTGCCTCTATTCACTTGGAGAGTGCCAGGCACTTCAGGGGATCTATGGGTGGATATGATTCAGTCCTGCATCAAGAGTGTACAATCTAGTGGAGAGGATGGGAGTATGCAATTTGCTCTAATACTAGATTGAATGTGATAAGCACCACAATAAGTAGCCCAAACAATGGGTTCTTAATTCAGAAATGCAGGGTTATGTGAATAATTAGAAAATTGGCCCGATAGAACCTAAACACCGGAAGCATCACACAATAGAACTCTTATAAAGAGTCTATTTTAAACATGGTCGTGCATTTGTTCCAATCCATGGCATGTCATGAGTGGAGAATTCATTGATGGAGGTGACGTCATCTGCCAGGTTGTAAAGGTCAGCAGCGTCAGCCCGGGGTGTGTTGCAGAGATGAGTGAGTCAAGACTCGGGCAAGATGGCAGGTTGTAATAATCACAGTGGTGGTACATGATCTGCAGCTGTTCTTGGTTCTTTGTGCGTTTTGGTAGGCAGCAGCTGTTCAAGACATTGAACTATAATTGTACAAAAATATATTTTGTGTGAAGTTGTTAGTTGTGTTCTTTTTTTTTTTAAGTTAAGGAACATGGACTCCAGAAATACTGTGAACCCAGAATAGGTCAAGTTCTACATATTCTGTCTAAACAATCTTTTAATACATTTTAAGGGAATTTAAAAGTAGGGCAATAGATAGCCACATATAATTCTTTTCCAGGTTTATTGCAAGCTTTAGGAAGAAAAGAATCAGAGCTAAAAAAAAAAAAAGAGCTAGTCCAATGTACCACATGCAAATAGAAATTTAATAAACTCTTCTTGAGTCTTCTCTTATTGGTTATATCTATGTTTTAGGTTCTATAATTGTCCCTTCCAAAATACGTAACTGAAATAAACATTGCTACTGTCTTCTAAGATGTTATATATAAGAAGAAAGACTGGTGGCGTTGCTCATTGATGGGCCCAAAGCAAGATTTCTAGGGTTGTGTTATTGGGAACATACACCTAATCACAAAAGCCTCTAACGGTGTCTTTTGCAACACACATACTGTTTTCTACTGCCACATGAAAGCTTGTCTCCATATTTATATGAACACCCTTGTGTTTTCCTTCCCTTGCTCCCCTGCTGCAGAGGGTCCATGTTTCCCTGACATATTGATTGGCTGTAGCAGCATTTGGTGTTGCTTAGATGTGGTGATAGATGCTTCCCTCTACTTTTTGGCTGACTAGAGCCAAAATATAGAAGTGCTGGTTAAAATGTGATTAATCTCCCCTAATGGTACTGTGTGCTGCAAATGGAGTTGGGCTACCATGTCTTCATTAGCCTTAATCAGAACTCATATTACCTTGGATTAGGGAATCAGTCATTGATTATAGAGTTGAGAGTAGAGGCCTTTTAAGTGAGTGTCAACTGCGTAAAATCCATTTGGAAAGGAAAAGTAGTGGTTTCCCAGTTGCCAAGAAACCACAGGGAAGAAATTAAAGCTGCTGTGTACTTCTGGGCACCTCTCCTGCTAAGCACTCCAGTCGATGGACATAGGCATGGACCTCAACAACAGCTCTTTTGCCATTTTTTTCTGCTTCCTGGGTGACATTGTTTGACTGGTAGGGATTGACACTTTTTGGTAAATGTTGTTTTCTAAAAGTAGAGGATGATGTTATCTAAAAGTGGATGATGAAGTCTTAGTGTCATTGAGAGTTAGTGTATTTCTCAAAATAGGAGTTCAAAACTTACTCTGTGCCCAGTCATATTCAAGATCCTAGGAGCATCTCTGGTGGTATAGTGGTAAGATTTAGTCCTCTCCCTCTCTCAAGTACCGTGGTTACAGGAACCAGCACAATAGTTCAAGCCTATTGGAGCTTGTGGAGCTTATGTTGAGCAAGAGAGACAGATCATAAACAAATACATACATACAGTATAACAAAATCTAAGTACTTTCTGAAGACAAATAAAGCAGGTAAAGAGAGAAAGAGCCAGACAAGGGAAGACTTCCCAGAGGAAGCGATACTTGTATTGGGATTAAGTAAAGTGAGGGATGCTGGAGTTGTGAGAAGGGCTTCGAGAGTGGAGGGGACAGCCAGGACAAAATTCAGACTTCAATTGGCTGATGTCCTTTTATTTTATATTTTAGCACTTCCCAGGAATCATTCAGTGTATACAAGCAATGTTAAAATAAGCCGAAGTAGGTGAGTCACTAGAACAGTGTCTGGCACATCATTGGTGCTCAAAATAACGTAAGCCTCTGCTTCTCCATTTGCGGCTCATACTTGAGATCCATTCTTATGTACAGAGGATTCCAAACACCATATCCCGGAACTTTAGGCTGTCCCTGGGAAGCCTCTTTCTTTCCCTTCCCCATCCCTTGTCCTCTCTTTTCTTCTTCCTTCTCTCAATATACAAGTGCCTCAAATTCAGGTTTTTAAATACATAAAATGTAACCCACAGATCATACAATGAATGACCGATGGCTCTGTGATGATGTCATGTCACATCCACATATTCTAGGTCATGATCCTTACACACACACACACACACACACACACACACACACACACACACACACACACGAGAGAGAGAGAGAGAGAGAGAGAGAGAGAGAGGGAGAGAGAGAGAGAGAGAGAGAGAGAGAGAGAGAGAAAGGTGAGATCATCTCAATTAGGCATTAGAGTAGAAAGTAGGTAAAAAGGGGTAAGTTTTGTGGGCAGCTGTGATTTATGGAGTACCCAGCAGTTCAGAGCCTCTTACCATGGCGTGTTGGTCATTCTCCCTATGATCTGTAGAAACACATGATAATGATGACTTTTCAGAGGTGGGTAAAGCACTGTAATCTGTATAATGCTATAATTATCTTTAAACATCTTGGCACCTTGATATCAGTGTTCTGTCAGTTTCTCAAAAATTATAAAAATCATACTCATCAGTACAATCTTGCTTTACAGACAAGATAACTCCTCTCCTCTCTCCATTTGTCAATAAGAATAGCATGAATAGGAAGTATGTATTGAGCAACTATTAAATATGTCATCTCTAAGATAACAGTTTAAAGAGTTAGTCCCTCTACTTTATGATGAAAACACTGAGACTCAAAGAGGTCTGACATCCCACAGTACACATGAAAAACTAGGACAGCCCTTCCTCAGACTGCATATAAAGCCGTTTCTCCTTTCTCACCATTTACTGTTTTTGTAAAAATATTTGACTATGTTCCTCCTCTAGAAATTGTATCACCATTCTCTATTATTCTTACTCATTTTCTCCTTAAGTCCTGTGGAATACGTCTTGGCAGTCTTTATAACATACTTGTTAGTTTCTAACCCTACTCCTTTCTTCTCATAATCTTTATCCTTTTACAGCTAGACTGTTGTACTTTTCTGTTGGTCTTCAGTCTCCAAATGCTCCCTACACTAGCCAGTTTATGCACTGCTATTGGATTTATTGCATTAAATAACCTTTTGACATGTAGCTACCATCTTACTGCATGGAATTCTCCATTGTGTCTCAACATAATTGTCATATTCTGAACACTGGCTTCTCAATTCTGTATAATCCACGCCACCTTATTGATCCAACTTTATTTCAGCCGTATGACTGAGGTCACTATCCCTGAGGCTGAAGTCACTATCCCTGTGCCAGGTATGTTCTCTTGATACCTTGTCTCTCACACTATGTGCCCCACTTGAAGGGCTTCCTCCTTTCCTATTCTTTCGAAAAGATCCAGATCAATTTCTCCCTCCACTGTGAAATTTATCTTCCCTTCTCCTGGCGTATTGATCTTTCCCTCTTGAACATTTTCTCTAAACTTGAAAGGTCTATAAAATGGTCCATTTTATATAGTCTTTCAATAGAAACTGTTTATCTTACAGAAGGTGCCCCTTACAGAGGTTGGGTTATTTTCTTTGGTGATTGGTGACTGTGTTTAGCTGCAACTGACAGAAAACACAACTAATGTTGTTGGCTTAACCAGTAGAGCCTAATGGTCTTAAATAACAAGAAGTCAAGAAGTATGCAGGCCAGGGTGAGACAGATACTCACTTATGCCATTTGGGAGGGAGCTACACTCTTTCTCTCTTTTTGCTTCATCATCCTTTGATGTATGTGCTTTCAGTGTATTGCCTCCAAGACACTGTATGGTTGCTGTACCTCCAGGAAGGAGGAAATGCTCGGATTTGGTCAGAATTGGTCAAAATTATTTATGTAGCACGTTACCCCTAGCTGCAAGGGAAGCTAGAAAATTGAGTTTGGGCTTTTAAGTTTCTACAAGGCAAGTAAGACTGGGGAATTGTGACCAAGAATTGACCTTGGCTGGGTGCAGTGTCTCATGCCTATAATCCCAGTATTTTGAGAGGCTGAGGTAGGAAGATTGTTTTAGGCCAGGAGTTCGAGGTCAGCCTGGGCAACAAAGTGAGAACCCCCATCTCTACAAAAAATAGAAAAGATTAGCCAGGCATGGTAGTGCATGCCTGTAGTCACAGCTATTTGGGAGGCTGAGGCAGGAGAATTGCTTGAGTCCAGGAGTTTGAGGCTAAGATGAGCCATGATCATGCCACTGTACTACAACTCCAGCTTGAGTGACAGAATGAGACCATGTTTAAAAAAAAACCCTTAAGTGAGTGAGTCTATAGTATCAGCCACAGCAAAGCTTAATGAACAAATCCTTACGTTCATGTAATGTTTCATTCTTTTTTGATGGGAGAGACATTGGAGAGAGAAAAAGACATGTGAATACTAGAATCAGATTGGCTTGTTATTGAATATTGGCACTGTCTCCTTAAAGCCAGGTGGTCTTGGGTAAGTGACTTATTTTCCTGAGATTTTCTCATCTGAACATTTGGCTTAGGTATAACACTGCCTCTTAGAGCTGTCAATGATCAAAAGAGGTAAAATCCACAGCCAGTTATTAAGTGGCACATAGAAAGTGCTCAGTAAACGTTTCTTTTACCCTTTTCCATTTGCAGCTCTGGTTTATGTGGACAAAATCCTAAAGACAATAAAACAAGTAAACAAACAAAAAACAAAACTTGTCCCATAAACTCTTTTCAATAGGCAAAAATATTACCCTATTAACAGAACTACAGAAGTGCTTAAGATTTATCTTGCAATTGAGTGGAAAGGAGATCTCTGAATGTTTGTCAAGGTGTTAACCTGTGGATACTGAGGTATGTGAAAATAACTCACATGTCTCAGGTGTTTAATGAGGATCAATAACAATTTGTGGGCCCGTCAGTTCTATGGTGTCATCACCTCAAATCACACACAGGAACCCTGCTTCTGAAAAGTGACACTTGGCAGGAGAGAATGGCAGAGTATATCCAATTAGCAGGATCTGCAAAAGAGACACATGTGCAAGAATCATGTATGATTCCAGAAATATATATATGGCAGAGCACATTCTTAGCCTACCCACTCCCACTCCCCCCAAAAGCAGAACATAATTTTATTGTGTACTCTGTCAAAGTGCTTTAAAAAATATAGACACAGACGCCTATATCTGTGGATTTTTTAATTAAAAACTTTACTTATGTGTATATTTACTTAGAATATGTTAAAAAGCCATAGATTCTTCATTTTCTTTCGATAAAAGGCAAAGCAAAACCCTGCCAGATGTTAGGGGAAATAGTAACTAAGTGATTTAATCAGAATTCTCCTATGGGGACATGGACTCTCTCGGTCAATGTCACAGAATGAAATAGTCTCAGATTCACCCAGCAGTGAGTTATTCCATCTGGTTGTGGCAATTAGGAGCTGAAGATGACGGGAAGTTAAATGACTATCTTTATGAAACAAAGCAAAACAGAAAAAGGAACAGCTGGGGGACTAGATGGCTTGGAGATGCAGAATTAGATCTAGAATAAAGAATCTGTTACCTCCAGTTGCTGGTTATAATGCCAGCGCAGGTTAATATGAATTGAAGGTTGCTGCTATGTGATATCAGTTAGCTGTCACTTGCTTGAAACATGACCATGGCATATATAGTACAGTCTGGATCTAGGTTTCTGAAATGTAATATCCTCTTTAGTTAAGGGCCAAGCCACCAAATTAACTACATAGACGGGGTCAGACGTGAGAAACACAGGGTCCTTGAACTTCAGCTCTGGAAAGAATGTTGCTGCTAAGTTCAAAGTCTATGGACTTCCTGGCATGTTATATGTCTTTTCTTTGCATATGTTATATTCTAAGGAAGAAGTTGCATAACTTTTATTAAATCCAAAGGAAGATGTGAATCCATCAGTCCTCTCCTACCCTTTTCCCCCACACAACATTCAAAACTTACTTTAGAAGTTATCTTTGGAGATGGATGGACTAGAATGTAAATTTTTGGCTCACCAGTTACTAGCTGTGTAGCCTTGGGCAGGAAGCTTAACCTCTCTGTATAACTCATGTTTCTAATTTATACTGTGAAGATGATAATATTGTCTATTTCATAGAGTTCTTATGAAGAAAATTTGAGGTAATATATGCAAATTTTTTACCATGGCATATTCAAAATGTCCAGTAAATGTGGGCTATTATTATTATGTTCAGATGTGCTCAAAGTTAATGGTAGAAACAAGACCAGAACCCTCACACCTATCATACCTAACTCAGCTACTCTGATCACTGGAAAACATGATATCTCTATCTCTCTTCTTATTTGTTATATCCTTCAGGTTTTTGCAGAGCTCAGCTGGTAACATAAGGTACTGAAATCAAATGATTACTTCTACCATTGAATGGCCTAATGGTCTACTACATTTTGGTGCTTTTCTTCAGTGTTCTTTGAGCATCTTATCTCCACTGGAGTCTGGAAAGAAAAATCACAAAGAGCAGGGAGGTCACACGTGGGCTTTGGAGCATCCTCCACCCACCTTGCCCGAGAAAAAACTGTGAGCAAGGTTAGTCTGACTCCTCATTAGCAAGGGGAAGTCTCTGTAAGCAACTTCTCTGTTGAATAGATAAAGTGGATCAAACAAAAGGGATGACAGATTAGAAGCTGTCTGGTGGCTAATGTACTGTTTACTGCAGTATAAATGACTGGTGTTTGGTAAATGACAGATGAGAGAGCACACAAGTATGGACATAAATGATTTCCAGGTTTCTGCAGTGGAGGAGAATTATGGTCAGTGGGGGAGGGAAAGTCATTGGTGGGAGTTTCAGGGGAATGAGTAGAGCCTGGAGAGGACTTTTCAATTAATCCATTGATCCAGGAGCTGCCATAGCCTTTGTGCCACATGCAGAAGGTACAGTGAAGGGAACCAATTCTCTTACTCTTTTCTCACTGCATGATCTGCTCCAAATGTAACTCTTATTTCAGTGCAAGTGCAGAATTTGGCACAGAGGTAGAATGAAACCATAGAGGTAGGTGTGGGGTTGTACTCAACCAAAGCTGGGAGTGCCTTAGGAGAAGATGAAACAGGAAAAAAAAAACCCCAAAAAACCACTAATAAATGTGTTTGAAAGATGGTAAGGAAAAGTGAGAGAGAAAGGGCAAAAGGAAGAAAAGAAATGAGAAGGAAAGAAGAAAAGAAATGGGAAGGAATAAAGAAAGGAAGGAGGGAAAGAGGGGATCTAGTATGTCAGTTAATCTGTGTCTGATATATTCCAGCTGAATTTGTGGTGATCTGACTTGCCTCAGGGGATCATAAGAAGTCTCCAATTAGACTCGGTGGCTCAGTGGCTCAGCCTGTAATCCCGAGCTTTGGGAGGCTGAGATGAGTGGATTGCCTGAGACCGTGGGTTTGAGACCCTCCTGGGCTACTTGGTGAGACCACATCTCTACAATAAATTTAAAAAATCAGCCGGGCGTGATAGCACGTGCCTGTAATTCTGGCTACTCGGAAGGCTGAGGTGGAAGGATTGCCGGAGCCCAGCAGTTCCTTCTCTCCAGACTCACTGGTTTCCTTGACATTCATCTAGATCACCACACTCACCTCAAGGCCTTTGCACTTGCTACTCCCATATGAGGAATGCTTCTCCTCCAGTCACTTACATAAGTCAACCATTTCCTTGGTTCAGACTTGTGCTCAAAAGTCACCTTCGCAAAGAGGTCCCTTCAAACATCTTATTGAAAATGGCAGACGCGCTTCTTCCCATGCTCCTACTCTGTATCCTTGTACACTGAATGAGTTGTCTTCACCTTAACTGTCACTATTAAACATAATTTGATATGATATCATACACAGTGCCTGTTCTCTCCAATTAACATGCAAGTTCCGTGAGGGCAAGTATTTTTGTCTGTTCACTAATATATACCCAGTAACTAGAATTGGTACAACATAGATGTTCAATTGCTATTTCTTGGAGAAAAGAAGGAATGCATATATGAAACCTCTGACCAAGCAGAAAGCAGGTAGCAGTTACAATAGTAAAATGTTTGCAACTAATATGTCTGACAGCCTGCCTTATATTATCATAACCATTATTATTAATGAAAACTAAGTAAATGGATGCAAGATGGCTACAACAGCTACAAGTTAATTGGAGACTTTTTTTTTTTTTTTCTGAGTTGGACTCTCACTCTGTCACCCAGACTGGAGATACTGGTGAATTGTACTGGATGGTGGTACTGGATTTGGGATTTATTTTATTTTATTTTTTGAGTTGGAGTCTCACTCTTTTGCCCAGACTGGAGTGTAGTGGCACGCTCCCGGCCACCGCAGCTTCGACCTGCTGGGCTCTGGTGATCCTTCCGTCTCAGCCTTCTGAGTAGCTGGAACTACAGGTGCATGCTACCATGCCCGGTTAATTTTTTCATTTATTGTAGAGATGAGGTCTCGCCAAGTTGCCCAGGTGGGTCTCAAACCCGCGGGCTCAGGCAATCCACTCACCTCAGCCTCCCAAAGCATGGGATTACAGGCTGAGCCACCGAGCCAGCAGGGATATATTTTAAAGGTAGATCAGATCAAAGGTGTCTTTAAATTATATATGATGGGTGAGAGAAATAGAGTTTATATCCTTATATTTAAAAAATATGTGTCCCGTAAGGGCAATTCTTTAGCCTTTCTTAGTTCATGGGCTTTTCTCATTAGACTTTGAGGTAATCATGTACAATTATAAGCTGAATTTAACCAAACTAAATTGTAACTATCCAGAGATCACAAAATGGCCCTTTTGTGGACCAAATTCAGTCTATAGAAATGCTATATTTGGCTTACAATGTTCTAAATCTTTGAGTCAGTATTTATAATTCCAGATACCTAAATTCTCTTAACAAGTTGTAAAAACTTGAAGTGAAAAGTAGAGACTGGTTAATGAGTACAAACATACAATTAGATAGGAGTAAGTTCTAATGTATAACAGAAAAGTAGAATGACTGTCATTAACAACTGTGTGTTGTATATTTCAACATAGCTAAAAGAGAGAACTTGAAATGTACCCAACACATGACAATGGTAAATACTTGGGTGATGGAGACTTTTTCCTTGACCATTGCACATGTTATGCATGTACAAAATTTCACATGGACCCCATAAATGTGTGCAAATATAATGGTTCAAACATACATTAAAAAAGAAAGATTCATAGAAGAAAAACATTCATTTTAATAATATAGTAAGTTATAGTTTCTTTATGTGTTTTAAAATGAACTTTTTAAAAACAAAAACAGAATAGACATTTGCATAAAAGGCAGTTATTTGCTGGAACTGAGTAGCAATTGCTGTCTGTAGAAGAGGATTAGTCTTTAATTCCTCACTACTACAACCTGAACTTATTTCCCCACCTCTGTTACCTGAATGGTCCTAATGTCATTTCTGCTCCCTACTTGCTCCCTACTACCCCTCAAATATTTATTCTCGGAGAGAGAGGTGAGAGATAAGCATAAATGTACTTCTGCTTAAGTTATGGGAACAAGGATCCCAGGATTATTGTAAGTAATCTATATAGCCAATGCAACCCAAGTATTGTCTATAAATCCGATTAATATGATTTGGATAGCTAGAAAAATATATATATAGTTTTTATTATAATTCCAAATTTTAATGAATAAAATATATATTTGAATATTACTAAATTTTAATAGTCTGTATTTTTTTCAATTAGCAGATACTAAAAGTATAATTGCTTTCCAGTGTTTGTATCTTTTTCTAATCCTTAGAAAGGAATCATTAAACTTAGATGGGGTACAGGCCAGGCATGGTGGTTCAAGCCTGTAATCCCAGCACTTTGGGAGGCTGAAGCGAGAGAATTGCCTGAACCTGTGGGTTTGAGACCAGTCTGGGCAATATAGTGAGACCTTGTCTCTACAATAAATCAAAAAATTAACCGGGCATGATAGTGCGTGCCTATAGTTCTGGCGACTTGGAAGGCTGAGGTGGAAGGATCGCCGGAGCCCAGTAGGTTGGTGTTGGGGTGGCCGTGAGTGTGCCACTGCACTCCAACCTCTGGCAACAGAGTGAGTCCAACTCAAAAAAAAAAAGAAAAAGAAAGGTGGGAAGCAGCTGTTCTAGTGTAGTTCTCTACTTTACTGATGACAAAAATGAAACCAAACAGGGGCAGTTATGTGTCCAAAACTACTCTACTAATGAATGGTAGCAGGACATAGGTCTTCTGACATGCTACCCCAGATCTCTTTCAGTGCTTTCTCTGACATCCAAAAGCCAATAGGATGAAAGGGGATAATTTATAAGACTTTGACATGCAGATTCTTGATTCTGTTTCAGGGATGGCAAATTCCAGCTTACAGATGGGTGAAAAGGATTTCCTTCTTGTGCAGATAAAGTGTAGGATAATATTTTGCAACAGTCATGCTATTGACATTTTGGACTGGATAATTCTCTAGGGGAATTGTGCTGCACATTATAGGATATTTGGCAGCATTCTAGCCTTTACACACTAGATGCCAGAACTACCCACCTCACCCTCTGACAGTAATTGTCACAGTAAAAGTATTGCCAGATATTGCCAAATGTCCCTTGGAGGGGACTAATTGTCCCCAGTTGAGAATCACATTTCAGGATATTCTATTGCTGTTTTACCTATTGATTCAGAGGGAAAACTTTGAACACACAGCTGTCAGGCATCCTTCCAACCCAAGAGCCCTGCCTTGGCACCTGCTCACAGACCTCTCAAGGCCAAGGAATGATTTAGCTACAGTCATTTCCCAAGTTCTGTAACCTCCACAATTCAATTCTTTTTCTTTATAAGTATCTTTGCACTTTTCTACGTTCAAAAGACTCTCAGTGATTTCCAGTGTCTCAAATTGCACAGATACATGGCTTTTTGTCTCTTTCTCTATTTACCTTTGTTAGTTTTTTAAAACTTTTTATTATAGAGTTCCTTACTTTTTATTTTTTTCTTTTTCTTTTTATTGCTTTTGTGACTCTGTGTGTGTCTTCTTGATCCCATTTTGGTGTACAGCCTGTCTTTCTCTGCCTATATCAATATCATGCTACCTATGTCTCGATTTCGTTTTATGGTTTAGCCTTTTGGTGTTTATCTTCTCAACCCCTATCATCTTTTTAATGACTGTGTTTCTGGGTTTTTCCTTGACTTTTTGTTTGGCAGCTTGTCTTTTGGTCTGCCTCTCTCTGTTTGTGTCTCACCAGCTATTTGTTTGTGATCTCCTATCTTTGGAGGATAGAGGTGTGTTTTCATGACATTTCTATTGGCAACTATTTTTTCTGTGTTGACTTCTCTTTCCCTTCCTGCCTTTCTTTTGAAAATGGCCCATTTAGACTAAGTTTCTTTTTTTTTTTATTAATCAATATTTTTTATTATGGTTTTGTGCGGTACAGTTAAGTGTTAGGTGTACAATTATGTTTCATTCAGGCACCCTGTTGATAAGAGGTGTTTTCCCATCCCCAGACAGATATTTGCTACTGTTAATCCCATCCCCCTCCCCCCCATAGTTTCCCAGTACCGTCAGTCATTTTCTTATAGTATTACATTGGATGTTCAAGGTCCATTATATGAGTGAGAACATGTGATACTCGGATCTTTGTTTCTGTGAGAGGTCACTCAGTATTATACTAGTGCAACCTCTGTGGAAAGCAGTGTGGCGATTCCTAAAAGCTCTAAAAATTGACCTTCCATATGACCCCGCAATCCCCCTACTGGGAATATACCCTGTAGACTAAGTTTCTATCAGGATCTCTTTGTATGGTATGGAAAGGAAGGAAGCTTTTAGGCATATAATGGAAACCTTTTACTTCTGTTGAATGGAATCCTAAGGGCAGTCATGGAATGGGCTTTTCCGTGAACTGCTCAGCGGCAATATTTTGCTTGTTTTCCTTCATAGAATTGAATTTTTATGAAAGATATATTTAGAGCATTAACTCCAGCAAAGGCTTAATATTTATCCTTTGGCATCATAAACATACAGTTTAAAGAATTCTATATCATAAGTAATTATCTTTGGAAACTGATAGGTAATATAGTCTTAGAATAAACTGCTTTTATGATGCTAGGTGAAATAATCAATAATTTGAAGAGACAGATGAGATGTTTTATGTGAGATTTAGAAATAAGGAACTATAAGAGTAGAATTTAAAATTTAAAAAAAGAGTAGGATTTGGTTATTTGCTAAATACCCTTTTCTTTAGGTTCTAAAGAATTTTCAGACCAAGAATGAGGGCGCTACAAGGTTCACAAGGACTGTGAAAACTACTTGATCTTCTCATTTTTATAAGAAAGTGAGAATGCTAATATACTTGCAAACAGATTGGAATCCATCTGGTGTAGCCAAATTAATCCTCCTTTAATGATTGTTTATATTGTGTATCTAAAATCAAACTCAGTATCAAGAGTTAATCAATTGCCATTTATAAGCATTTTGGCTCACCAAAACAAGAGGGAGTTGTAAACTGAGTAAAATGTATTTTATTGTATAAACATATTAAAAACATGCATCTTAATGGAACCATATGTAAATTAATCAAATTATATCTCCAATTTTATTTGTTGTTGGTTTGTTTAAATGAGGTACAGGGAAAAGCAATGACTGCTGAGATTGCAGAGCTTTGTGAAGATGGCTATTAAGGTTTCCCTTTCACCAAAAACAACCCAACCAAACCAAAACAAAAACCGGAGCCAACCAGGATGAATATTTGACAGGGATATGGGAACTAATATACAGAAAAATGGTCAATCCATTTTTCTGTAACATAAGAGAAGCAAATGTTTTTCTTCTTTCTAGATCAGAATAAATTTCTTTAGTACCTCATTAACCTTAATAATACATCGTTAAAAAGTCAACTCTAGGCAATTAGAATTTGGAGGATACTTGATATTTTAGATGGGAAATATATTTCCTCTGAAAAATCACACGTGCTTCCAACACCTTGACACTTACTAAAATTTCTAGTGCTACATTTTAATTCAATTAAATTCAATCAAATTCCAGACAACAGTTTGTTATTGTGTATTTAACTCCATGGCTAACGTGCTAGGGTTGGGAAGAGGAATACTAAGACAAGATCTTTACCCATACAAAGCTGTCAGCCAATTAGGTTTCCCATATATTGTCCAGTGCCACCATTTCAGCCCACAGTGTTTCTACCATAAACAGAACTGACCCGAAGGGGCAAAACATAGGCAAGTATATAATATGAGAGCATGCTCTCACCTGAGGATGCCTTAGGAGAGGAAGGTGACATTGTTCAATTCATTTTTCTGTTAAATCCACTTTGATATTTTTTAAATCTACCCACTTGCAGGGGCTAAGCCACACCATAACCAATTTCTAGGCATTCATTCTTCCCACCCTGAATTCATCCTCTGCCCTCCAGCTAATTCTTTCTGATATTTAGTGAGCTCTATTAGTTGAGGATAAATTGCAGTATAGTATGTAGTGCTGGGAAATTAGGCTCTGGAACTTGAATTCAAATCCTAGCTTCCTTTCTTAACAATCCTTGTGCCCCCTGAATAAGCAATTTTGCTGCTCAATGGTTCAGTTATTTCATCTGTGAAATGGGAATTATGTCACTTACTTCATAGGGTTGCTATTAGTGAAAATTAGTAATACCAGTAAGGTAATTTTTAGAGAAATGGCAACCTTCAAAAAATGTTAACTATTATTGTTGTTACCACCTTTAGAGACTCATCCCTTCATTCTGCCATTCTCTTATTCTTCCCTGGATTACTTTGAATTTCCAAAACGTGTGGTATCCCCTTTGTCGCCTTCACTCAGCTAACTCTTACTTGACCTTCAGGGATCAGATGTTTCCCTCTGCCAGGAATCATTTTCTACCATTCCCCTGCATTATCAGTTGGGTGCTCCTCTTATATGTTGAGTTAGCCTCTAATGTAGAATTTCACACCTTGTATTTACTTGTTTGCTTCTCTGTACTTTCTCCCACAATGCACATACTTTGAGGACAGAGACTTGGCTCCCCTTTTCTTTGTAGCTCTATCACCTGGCACAGTGCCTGGCTGATAGGAAGAGCTCAGGAAACCTCTGTCTCTGACGAATGAGTAAACCTAGAATGAGAATATACTAAAGGGAGTAATCTGGACTGAGTACTGTGGTTCATGCCTGTAATCCCAGCCCTTGGGAGGCCTAGGCAGGAGAATAACTTGAGGCCAGGAGTATGAGATCAGCATGGACAACATAACAAGACTCCATCTGTACTGAAAGAAAGAAAGAAAAGAAGGAAGAAATAAAAGAAGAAAGGAAAGGAGAAGAGAAAAGGAGGAAAGAAAAGAAATGAAACAGCCTAACATAAGTCATATTACCAAATAGTTGAATATTAAAGACTTTTGTGTTTATGAGTAGGCAGGTGTCTCCATGAAACATTGCTATCTTCCTGGTGTTCTAGGTGTATCTGGAACAATGAGTATGTGGTTAGATAGTATAAGAAATTGGGGGTATACCTCTCCTAAAGAGGTATACCTTTGATCAACCCCACTCTAATTGCAATTGGCCAGCAAGTACAACCTAGAGTTTCCCAACTAGTTCAGATTATGGAACCCGTCTGTATTAATGCATTGGGAAGCCCAAGTATAGTAACCTAAGGAACACAGTTTGAAAAATAACAAGTCTGAGCCTAGTAAGAGCTGCTATAACCAAAGCTTTCATTTTTTCCTCTTGATCCTAGGATTGTTTCAAGAAGTTGTGAGAGAGCTAATGAGGTCTTCAGCTCTGGATAAAGACTAGTTTCAGCTGGAGCTTTGAATGGACACTAACTATAGCAAATGAAGTCATTCAGGGATGAGAATTGCATGTTTCTCCTCCTCTCCCCCAGTAGTATTCTCTGAGCAAAGAAGATGGGGGCATTGTGTTTTACAAAGTCAAGGTCCACTCTTGCTTCCTTTCTCTCCCTGTGACACTCTGGCTTCCCTTCTCTTCCACTATGAGTGGAAGCTTCCTGAGGCCTCACCAGAAGCAGATGCTGGCGCTGTGCTTTGTGAACAGTCTGCATAACTGTGAGCCAAACTGATCCCCTTTCTTTATGAAAAAAAAGTCAAGGCCCAGAAGTTCAGTGGTTTTTATGCACACGACTTTTGAGAATTCTGTGTCACTTGCATCAACAACACCAAGGTCCCTTAGAAAGATAACTGATTCCTGGGGCCTCAACATGGACCTACTGAATCAAACAGTCTTTGAGGGTGAAAGTAATAACCGACATTTGCACTGAGGTCCTCTGTGATTCTCTTCCTCCTTAATGTTTAAGAACCATGATTCTAGGGACTGTTTGTGAGTAGAAGCCACTTCCAGAATAGAAACTTTTAATAGGTCCATGGTTTACAAGATCACTTCTATTAAGTCATAATACATAAAACTTCTGTTATGACAGATATATATATATATACCATAATATATATTTATATATATTTGAAATATAGCAGTTGATATAGCTGTTAGGATAAGACATTTAAAAGTTTAAAGGACTTAGATGTTTTATTTTGTGAGAATAATAGTTGTTGGGCAAGTAGCTATCTGTCAGAGCTTTACCATACCATCTGTGAGACAGGGAGGAGGTATCTTCCCTTCCTCTGCACTTGGGATTAAAAGAGTTCAGTGAAAAAGACCAAAAAACAACTGTGAAGTATAAAATACTATGAAATTCAAGGTATTATGTCATCTATATACAAATTTGATGGTAGAGGAGTTTTGTTACATATAATAACATTTTTTCTAAGTAACCCAGTTTTGTTTTTTTGTTCATAGAACAATAGTGTTTAAGAGTACATTTTGATAACAGAGAGTTTTTAAAACGGACAAAAATTACAGATTTAGTAAAAACCAAACATGATGACTGAAGTAAGGAAAACCTCTGGAATTGCATAAAATTGTGTTTTAAACAACATTCACTTTGAATCTAATAATAGTTAAATATTAGGAATTGTTATTGTAACCTATTCTAAATGATTTCGCATTCTAAGCAAATGTCCTGGAATAACAAATAGCAAATTCATTTATAAAACTATCCCATTTTCTTTTCTTTTTTTTTCTTTTTCGTGTTGGGGATTCACTCTTGATGCCCATGCAGGAGTGCAGTGGCATGATCACAGCTTACCACAGCCTCAGTATCCTGGTCTCAGGCGATTTTTCTACCTCAGCCTCGCTAGTAGCTGAGACTGCAGGCATGTGCCACAACACCTGGCTAATTTTTTTTTTTTTTTAGATACAAGGTCTTGTTATGCTGCCCAGGCTGGCCTTGAACTCCCAGGCTCAAGCAATCCTCCTGCTTCAGCCTCCCAAGATGCTGGGATTATAGGTGTGAACCACCACCATGCCCGGCCCTAACCCTTGTTCTAATGCCATGTGAAGTAAGATTACCAAAGCATCTCATGTCTAAGAATTCTATCTTGGATTTAGATAGCACATTAAAATAAACGGGTGAAATCCACAAACTCTGACATCGTTTAATTTCAACTTTATCTGCTTTGTACTTTAAAAAAAAATACCCTTTCCTGCCAGAGACAAGTTCCAGCCAGGTTCAGGGTACCCCAAAGGTGGAGATGGCATCGGCAATTGGGGGGAAGAAGAGAGAAAGAGAGAGAGAGACAAACTGGACTCCAGTCTAGTGCAGAAGCGATGTGAGTTATTGGGAATTACAACGGGTCTTTTATACACAAAATCAGATGTGGGAGGGGTGTCCCCCACCCACCAGAAACCTTAATCCATGAAAACTTAATCAATGATTGCCTTTAAACCCTTTTCATATGATAATCTTAAAATCCCATAACAAAGGATAACCTAATCCGTGACTGACATATTCTATAAACCTTTTTCATCCTAAACTGATTGATTTATGCCAAGTTAAACAATTCTATAGAAGCTTAAGTGTTTACTTTACAAACAAAAGTGGCCCATCCCAGAATGTTTGGAATGTGGCCCAGTCCAAAGTTCACAGTGGGCTACCTGCAAGTAACCCAGCCACATTCTTTCAATAAAATGGCTGTCTTCTAAAACTATATTCTACAATTTACACCTTCAATAAATCCTAAGATCATGACCCAGAAGCCTGTGACCAATACTAAGGCTCTTAGACATGACACGAGTTTGAATTATAAGTTGTGTGAAAACCACAACTGCAGTTTGCGGAAGAATGGGAGCAATGAGCTTCTAAAGTTAGCTTGTGTTCATCCCAGTCTCAGAGTTTTTATGTTTTGAGCTCACAGGAGCTTAATCTGGTTAGTGCTGAGTAGAAAGGGGGAGGAAATGGGTTCAATAGCTCCCAAACGCATCCTAGTGGTTTCGGGGTCAATGGCCCTTCTTGATCCCTAACGCTCAGTGGGCCTCCGTGGCCGGCTCCCAACACTTTCCTCATATAAACATAAACTTGTTTTTTTAATGGAAGGAAATTTGTAAAGTTCATTCTCTCAAAAGCAAATTGAAAAATGCCAATTGACAAGATAAATTTGACAGAAAATAGGTAAAATCAAAGTTTTATTCCTGTACAGTGATTAAGAATGAAGATATTTAGATAAATTATTTTAAGTGAGGACTGTCCTTTTAATAGGACTTACTCTTCAGCCTTGTCTCATCTTTCATTTTTACAAGGTTCTTAATGTATTCTTTTTATTATATAAAACATGCCATATTTGGCCTTTTCATGAAATGTATCTGATATTCTCCTTTGACAGCCATTCATGTGAAAAGAACAAGTCCTATTTCTGTCCATCGCCTACATGCACATATTCATAGAAATTGGAGGGTTTTTTTAAGTAAAATATACTATGTACTTTTAGAGCATCTTAATCTCAGAAACCCATAGTATTTTGATCCATAACTGTATCATATTACTTTTCCCTATGTTGAATGACATATGTGGTCAAGTATCTTAAATCCCAAATATAACTCAGTCTAAATTATGTGATTTCCCTTGCTATACAGAATGCAAAGAGAATATATCAAATAAAATCACCAACCCAGGGGATATTCACTCTAAATAAATCTTGGAGATTTTCTGTATCATTTCACCTCTCTACTTATATGTCTAAGTATTGCTTCTTTTAATTGGATGTGAGATTTATCTTTCTAGATTTTTTGTTTGTTAGTGGAGAAAATGGATGGAGGTTCATTTTCCCCTGCTACTTTGTAATCCAATATAAGGTCTGGATGTGTGTGTATTTTTAAAACCCTAATAGTGGAATTTTATTATTGGGTTCATAACCTTATTTGTCTGAATTTAAGTCGTTCCAGGATAAAAAAGTTAGTCAACAGCAGGCTTGGTGGCTCAGCCTGTAATCCCGCGCCTTTGGGAGGCTGAGGTGAGTGGATTGCCTGAGCCCGCGGGTTCGAGATCTGCCTGGGCAGTGAGACCTCATCTCTACAACAAATCAAAAAATCAGCTGGGTGTGGTAACGCATTCCTGTAATTCTGGCTACTCGGAAGACTGAGGCGGAAGGATCACTGGAGCCCAGCAGGTCAAGGCTGCGGTGGCCGGGAGCGGCCATTGCACTCCAGTCTGGGTGACAGAGTGAAACTCCAACAACAACAACAAAAAATTAGTCATCCATGATGTTGTTCATTTTGGTGATGTTATTTTCTTTTTTTAAATCTGAAAAGTGTTGTGGTTTTTGCATGGTAGTCTTTCCATGCTGAAGGTAAGTGCATTTTACTCCACAGTGTTAAATGCTTTAGTACATGTAAGGTAAATATATTTATATAAGTACTAAATTCAGAACTTCGTTGTTTATATAGTATTCAGCAAGATACCTCCCCCACCTCCTACTTCTTATAACAAAATTCTAAAGCACCTATAACAAAATTTTAAATATCATGGGTAATTGATTCCTTTATATTTAATATGATCTTATTCTAATGCCTCTTCTAAAAATAAGAAAAGGTATTTACAAGAGTGAAATGAGAGTATGCGAGATACTTTGCAATGGTGGTGGTCTAGGGTGGTATGGGGGGAAGACATGGTACAGTGTGTTCACCACTCACCCTGAGTTTTATGACCTGGATGAATGATGGGTGAATACAGTGACAAAAACAAAAGAAAAAAATGAAAAAGTCACACAAGATTCAACAGAAACCAGGTCTTAAGCCACTTTGTCATTATTTTGTTGTGTTGTTTTTGTTTGGGTTTTGTTCTGTTCTTGTTGTTTTAAAGAAAGTTACAACAAGAAGCAGTTAAGGACAGATAAATTGGCAGCAGATTGTGGTTTATGATAATGATAGTCCTGAAAGGATTTGGCTTTTTTGGTGACATTAAAGTAAACTGCATTCCTCAAGATGTACACTAAGAAGGATAGATAATGAGTTGTATAGGGAAAGGCACGATTATTGTTTTTATGGTATTGTTGACTATCAAAATGAATGGAAGGGAAGAGGGGACCAAGTGGAGTTATTTGGGTTAGTTTTAATCTTTTTTATGAGTTAGAAAATGTCCACTACACTTCAAGGAATAGAATATTAAAAATGGTCTCAAACAATTGCCATCCACCATACCATTATTTCAATCCCTTTTCATAACTTATAGTACCTTTGATTGACTCAAAATTCCTAATTTTTTGTGGGATGAGGCTATGCTCATTTATAATTTCCTTAGATGAAAAATAATACTTTTTTGTGAGAGATGAGGTCTTGCTATATTCCCTAGGCTGGGATTACAGGCATAAGCCACCGCACCTGGCCAAAAATAAATAACATTTTTTTCTTTTTCTTTCTTTCTTTCTTTCTTTCTTTCTTTCTTTCTTTCTTTCTTTCTTTCTTTCTTTCTTTCTTTCTTTCTTTCTTTCTTTTTCTTTTTTTTTGAGATGAGGGAAGAGGAAGGCAGTGCCTGGCCAAAAATAAATAACATTTTTTTCTTTTTCTTTCTTTCTTTCTTTCTTTCTTTCTTTCTTTCTTTCTTTCTTTCTTTCTTTCTTTCTTTCTTTCTTTCTTTCTCTCTCTCTCTCTCTCTCTCTCTCTCTCTCTCTTTCTTTCTTTCTTTCTTTCTTTTTCTTTTTTTTGAGATGAGGGAAGAGGAAGGCAGTGCCATGGCTTCCTCATCCAGAAACAGATATAGCTCTTATGTAAATACCGTTCCCAGGAGATTCCATAAGATATCGATTGGGGAAGCCTCTCTGAAGATTAGGACCTTTCGAACTTGACAAATCTTCAACTGAATGCCTTGCTTTCAACCAAAACTATGATAAAAATCATGTGTGTTTGCATACATGCCCAAATGCACACACAGGCAGAAAGCTCTCATGTCCACAAGACTTATTTCCAGTGTTTAGAGAGCATGTGCAGCCTATTTATTTTGCTTTCCTTAGGCAAATCTTTGTTATTGTGATAAATGACAGCCTCATATTATCTGACTACCACATTCTATCATCTTAATTCTACACCATTCACACTAATCAGAAGGCAAAATAAAATGAATGATTTCTGAGACTTCAGAATTGAGGTAAAGCAAGGATGGGGGTCATTCTGCAAATGTGTTTGAATTTTAAAGGAAAAAGGGATTGGTAGCCTCTACCTGTCTTAGAGAATGAAGAGTCCTGACATCTTCCCTTCCTCCTCTCTCTTCGGTGTTCTCCCTTTCCCTGGTGCCACATTGAGGAGATTCGCTCCTGAAAGAGTGTGTCATTTTAAGTTGACTTTCTCAGAGCTAAGCTAAGAGCCATTGCCAAGGCCAGTGGGCGTAAATTCAGTCCGCCTGACGGGAGATGAAGGGTTGTGGGATTTATGACTTATTTGAGTTATCATACATCACCCTCTGTGTCGCTCGCTTATGATGGCCCTGCCAAAAGATAAAGAAGTGTAGGACGCTTGGTACGGGCTGTGGTGACAGGCCAGGGACAAATGTCTCTGTTGGGTAAATTGATTTGAATGGCTCTAGTGAAATATCAGGTTAGGCTGAAAATATGATTGGGTTTAATGATCCTGCTGAGTTGGTAGGTTGTCGGGATTTCAAATCACAGGCAAGTTAATTAAGGCACACTATGAAGGGGGTATGTATGAATATTTGTAAATCCATATAATTATTAATGCCAGTAAATACCTCCATGTAAAAACCCAGACCTGTTCTTATATATAATATGTTAAATCTCCATCAAATACAGGAAACATTGCTTATAATTTTTAGAGTATTTATCTGGGAAAAACTTTGGAGGATATTATTTTTTTTCTTTACATCCCAGAGTCAACAAGCAGAGGTCTAAAGGCATTAAAAATATGTAATGAAAAGATAGAGAACAGATAAACAGTTTATTCTCTCCTGGTAAATTTTGGTAGATTTACACTTTACAGTGGAGAAAGGATTTTTGCGTGAAAGTGGGGTTGTGTTAGGCCACTCAACCAAAGATTAAATAGATTATGTTTTCAATTATAAAAAAAAAATTGTTATCTTATTTTTTGAATGTGGATATTTATTTTAAAATAATAGAGTTTTCCTTGCAGGACCAGAATTTCTAGCAGAATTCTGGTTTTTCATTTAAAGTTGCCACTAGGCTGGGCGCGGTGGCTCAAACCTGTAATCCCAGCACTTTGGAGGGCCAAGGCTAGAGGATAGCATGAACTCGCAGGTTTGAGACCAGACTGGGCAACATGGTGAGACCTTGTCTCTTACAATAAATAAAAAAAATTAGCCAGGTGTGGTAGTACACGCCTGTAGTTCCAGCTACTTAGAAGGCTGAGGCAGAAGGATTGCCGGAGCCCAGCAGGTCAGTGCTGGAGAGGGCGTGAGTGTGCCACTCCACTCCAACCTGGGCGACAGAGTGAAACTCCAGCTCAAAAAATAAATAAATAAAGTTGCCACTAAATTTCTGAGCTCACTTCTATCAGTGGGCATGCTTTTCTAACTGTTCTTAACTCCAGATAATTATTGTAGACTGCTTCTAATTTCATTTAATTTGAGGGACAAGAATAACTGGCTTCATCTTCCAAAAGTGTTACAAGATACCAGTATTTGTTTGAACTTTACACTTTTCCTTTGCAGCAAGAAGCCTTATTTATATCAAAATGAATTCCAAGGAGATTTTCCATTGATGCTGACTGACCAACAGAACTCAGGTGATCAGCCATCCCTGGCTGCCTGGCCTTCTGTTCCCTGGTTTTATCTTGATCTCTGGGCAAATTCTCCATCTTTATTTGGCATAAATTGTGATTTTTTTTTTTCATTGAGTGACTCTTAGCTACTTTTATTGGTGTGGGGAGGCCATCTTTTATTGGTGTGGGGAAGATGATAAACTGGGATTCAAGAAGAATGAAGTTTATTGTTGAATATATTCTTCTTTTAGAATGAAAACTAAACAAAACAGCAAAAACCAGAGTCAGCAGTTGAGAGTGTTGTGCTCGTTTGTCAATGTGGCAGAGAATGATAGTGTCAGAACCCAACTCTTCATTCTGAGGAGAGGCCCTGGCATAACAACAACTTGAAACTGTATCCATGGAATATAGAGGTTTCCCTGTCTTAGAGCTTATTCTTAGGGTAAAACATGCCGTGTACTCTTCTGCCTTTTCATCAGCTTCAACTGACTGCAGATGACATACTGAGAAAAATCCATTTATTTGCGGCTAATCTTAGGTAATTTCTCTTTATCTTTATTCATGGAACCCCGGTTTTATGGATTTTACTGGTTTCCAACTCAGGACTAATATAACACAGTTTCCATTCAAGACTTGTATTGATTTCTTTCTTTAGCTCCATTTCTTTCTTTTGATGAGACCAGCAAGAATTAGAGAGATTAAGACACGTGTCCCAGGTCACACAGCTTGTAAGGGACAAAGAAGCTTTGGACTCAGTTGTGCATGAATTCAAAACACAAGCTCTGCACCACACCATTTTGCCTGTTGTTATGCTTAGGAGATGAACACGGCCAGCCTTTCCACCTCTCCAGAGTAGGGTCTTGCCAAAATACTTCCTCTTACTTCTCCAGTCACTCTGACCATCTGCTCCAAGCCAGGACTCATGCAGGCCCCTGCCTCTCATGTGTCTCTCCCGTGCTTTCCCGTGATCTTTTTGTAGACTTTTTTATTCTGTTATTCAGATCTCAAATATCTCACTCCCTGGAAGTGTCCTGGTACTCTCAAGTGGCCCTCCATAGTAACCCTCTGCCTCATTGCCCTGATTTCCTTCCCAGGACTGACCCCATTTTGTAATTGTTTTGGTTGGCATAAAAATTGCCTGTTCCTCTCATCATCCTACACCAAAATTTCAATTCCATCAGAGCAGAGACCCTGCTTAACTGGTTCACTCCCTGATATAGCTGTGCCCTCCAAGTCTCATGTTGAAATTTAATCACCAGGATTGGCAGCGGGGCCTATTGGGAGGTGTTTGGGTCATGGGAAGAGTCTCTCCTGAATGGCTTGGTGCCATCCCAGGGGTAATAAGTGAGTTCTCGCTATAGTCGTTCACATGAGAGCTGGTTGTTTAAAAGACCCTGGCACCCCTCCACTGTCTCCCTCTTTTCTCTTCTTTCAGTTTGTGATGCCTACTCCTTTTCCCATTCTGCCATGAGTGGAAGCTTCCTGAGGACTCACCAGATGCAGGTGTTGGTGCCATGCTTCTTGTACAATCTGTAGAACCATGGGCCAAACAAGCCTCTTTTTATTTATTTTTATTTATTTATTTTTATTTTTATTTTTTGAGTTGGAATCTCACTCTGTCGCCCAGACTGGAGTGCAGTGGCCACTCCTGGCCACCGCAGCCTCGACCTGCTGGGCTCCGGCTATCCTTCCGCCTCAGCCTTCTCCGAGTAGCCGGAATTACAGGCGTGCGCTACCACGCCCGGCTAATTTTTTGATTTTATTGTAGAGATGAGGTCTCGCCTGCCCAGGCGGGTCTCGAACCTGCGGGCTCAGGCAGTCCACTCACCTCAGCCTACCAAAGACGCGGGATTACAGGCTGAGCCACCGATCCCGGCTTAACAAGCCTCTTTTTAAAATAAATTACTCAGTCTCAGGCATTCCTTTAGCGCAACACCAATGAATAAAGCCACCCCCATCAGTGTCTTGTGCATAGTAGGCCTGATAATTGTTTTTATAAATGAATGAGTATCCGAATGAGTAAATGCTCCTGGAGAAACAAAAATATAAACACATACTTCCAAGGGTAGGAAAAGTTTGTTAAATGTTCTAACACATATTTGAGAAAAATGATATGGCTACCCAAAAAAGATGGATGAAGAAGGATGAACAAACACTGGGGGAATATTAACATGTTCCTGGAAGAGGGCATGTAAGAATTGACACTGGTGAATAGTAGGATTTCTTATACAGAGATAGCAGGAAAAGCATTCTTGAAAGAGAGAACAATAAGAACAAGCGCACAAACTGTGTAGGGTAAATAATGATGTAATAGTAAAAAGACCTGGGTTCGAATCCTGACTTTTCCTTTTAATAGCTGTTGATTTTGGACCATGTGTTTAATAAACAGTTTTTGAGAGCCTTTTAAATTCTAGGTACATTACTGTCAGTATTTCTCCCCGAATCTTAGTTTCCTTGGTTGCTAAGTGAAGGTAATAAATCACGGTTCAGAGGTTTTTATGAAATAATATATGTCAAAGAGCCTGGATTTTAGCAAGTACTTCCACTCACAGAGATCATAGCTGAGTTTAGGTGACCTGTAAATTTGGAAAAGGATTATTTAAAGTCAAGGAGCAGATCCATTACGACACCATAATTAGAATGGATAATCACATCCACAGAAAATGGACTACAGTATGAGTAAATGTAATTTTATTCATAAAGTCTGGACTTGGGGTTAGGGAAGATAAGTTCTAGTCTTAGTATAACCTTGAGTTCTGGCTATACTTAAAAAAGTTCAATTCAATAGTGTCTCCATATCCTTGTCATTAAAATTATTGTTATTATAGAAATTCTTGAATACGAACTTAACCTCTTCTCGAGGGTTTCAATAAGGAAAGTGCAGATCACTTCTCTCTAAAACATTAAGCTTAAGCAGAAAGGTGCCACATGAACTATTATAATGGAAGTAATGTGAAAAGAAGAGTGAGCCACTTAATCATTTCCACAATGCATAGGTAGTATCGCAAGTCATAATTCTAATACAAAGATTATATAAATTAAATAATGATTCTGGGGTTAGCCATATCTCCTAATGTTCTGGGGTTTGTCATCGTGAATTGTGGTGTCACTTAACAAGTGCATACTTAAAAAGAAGAATGAGAGGGGAGGGAATGTTAGAAGAATAGTGAGCAACTAGAAAATGTTAAAGGTAGCCTGGAGGAAAGAGCAAAAGGGGCAGGGAACACAGGAGAAAAAGGACGGAAAGCAACAGATTGGCATAGCAAGAGGAAATCAAAGGGGAGGTTTTCTTGCAAAAGGCAAGCGAGTGTCATTTATCTAACAAAGCATTCACTCCTAGGTTGTGTGGCTGCCTTTTTGAAAGGCAAACAATTGTGTTGGGAACCTGTCAATCTTCCTTATATGCAGCCAGTGGTTTCCTGAATATTCCATTGGATTGCTATGGTTTTTTTGTAGGCATACCTGCAAAACTCTAATACTTGGCCTATGACTTTCTCCATGAAGCAGTAAACATGGCAGTAAACTCAAGGTGACCTTGAGTAGGATTTGGGAGGAAGCCATGTTGCAAGAGGAAGAAAACAATGAAACTCCAGAGTTTTATAACACCCACAGTAACACTTGTTAGATGAATACTAAATGCATGGTCTTTCTATTCTCCCAATTTTAGAGAATAGAAAACTGAGGCTAAGACTGACTTAGTGATTTGCCCAACTTCATATGGCTTGTGAGTGATGGGTCTAGATTTTATTTCATTCTCTCTGACTCCATAACTCATACTTGCCCTTGTAGACTGCTCTGGCTTGTGTGGGCCATTCTACTGAATTTTTCTTTTATAAAAATGAAAACGAATGCATAATGAGTAGGACGGGAATAAGTATTATTAATTTTGAAATATAAGATTATTTCCAGAAAATGCATTTTTTGTTTTTCTTTGTCGTTCTTAATATTGGTTTGAAAATTAGAATAAAAAACTATGGCAAGTGTGTCCTTGTGCTGGGAGTAGCTGAAATTTCTCACTTTAACACAAAATTCTGCCATCTGGGTTATTGCAAATTCTCCCAAATTGGTATGGCCTGTCCTGCTGTCTTGGAAAGGGAGCAGCTAATGCAGAGAAAACGAATCAAAATACAGCAAAAGGAGGAATTTTTTTTTCCTTTGGTAAGATTTGCTTAATTATCACTGCAGTAGGATGGCTGGCCAAAGTCAGAAATCTTTTATTTCCACTCCCTGAGCAACCCAGTAAAGCTTTAGTATTATGGCATAAACAAATGCCATTCAATTTTTTCTACCTCTTAAAGGTAACCAAGAATTATAGTTTTTCGAATAATCCTGTATTAAATCAAGTGGCCAATGAAATACGAATTAAGAAAAATGAAATGGTGGGAATTATTATAAAAATATTAAATTCCATCCAAAACTCGACCAAGGGAATTGGTTAATAAGCACTCACAATTTACCACCCTCTGGGTTCTTTTGTCACAGGCATCTTTATGGTTCATCAGTTTGCTCCCATCAACACCACCTGCCTATCATCCTTGACAAAAATCGGTTTTAGATACTGAGCATAACCAGTAACTTTGGAGCAAATCAAGCCTGTGCCCTGAGCCAGGACTTAGGAAGGGTGTGGATGAATATGCATTGGGATCAAAGATTTTAGTAGGTGATGACTTGCTTGGGTGAAAGCAATTGGCACTTCTCCCCTCCATCCAGTTCCTAGAGGATTGGAAATGGCACACTCATCCAATTTTCCCAAAGTTTTTACTTCTGAGGACAATTGAGTCAGAGATATGGCCATAGACTTTATGAAGTTCATTTGGCCCTGCAGTTCATCTTGGGACCTGTGGTCTGGGATAGCTCTGCTGTGTTGGTCTGGGGCGGGCTTTTCTCACGTGAGGATTTCACAGGTTGTATCCTGCAAGAAGCAGCAGTACCTGTTGTGGTTCTTTTGTGAGCGTCTATTGGCTGCATTTACTTGCAGGAGTCTAGTTTTAAAAAGTGAACTAATTCAGAAATGGAAAACAATACTGCATGTCTAACTTATAAGTGGGAGCTAAACAATGTATACTCATGGACATGAAGATTGAAACGATAGACACTGGGGGCTCCATATGGGGAAAGGATGGGAGAGAAGTGATGGTTTAAAAATCACCTATTGGCCTGAGTCGGTGGCTCAGCCTGTAATCCCAGCACTTTGGGAGACCCGTGATGAGTGGATTGCCTGAACCTACGGGTTCAAGACCGGCCTGAGAAACTTGATGAGACCGTGACTCTACAATAAATCAAAAATTAGTCGGGTGTGGTAGTGTGTGCCTATAGTTGCAGCTACTTGGAAGGCTGAAGAGGAAGGATTGCCAGAGTCCAGCAGGTTGATACTGGGGTGGCCATGAGGTGCCACCTGGGCAACTGAGTGAGACTCCAACTCAAAAAAAAAAAATCACCTATCAGGTACAGTGTTCACTACGTGGGGATGCCAGAAACCCAGTCTCCACCAGTATGCAGTATGCCCAGGTAACAAACATGCACTTGTACCCCCTGAATCTTTTTTCAAAGACCTTCTTTGTCTCTGATGGCATAACAGAGTATGATTGAGAGAGACATCAAGTATCGATGAAAGGAATTTAGAGCTACCAGGTGAAGAGATCTTCCTGAATATAGTATGGGTATCTCAGATCAGGATTCTTGACCCTGGCACTTTTGACATTTTGGATTGGATTATTCTTTGTTGTAGGGGCCATCTATGCATTGTAGGTTACCTAATAGTACCCCTGGATTCTACCCAGTGGATGTTAGTGGCACCTTTCCCTGATGTGACAACCAAAAATGTCTCTAGACATGACCAAACGTCTTTCGGGGAGCAAAATCACACTGGCTGAAGCCACTGACTTAGATTTTATACTCTTTGTAATAATACCTCTGATTTTTTTTCTTTTTCCTAATTGTGCTCAGTGAGGCAAAGCTTTCTTTTGAGAGAGACTTTCAACATATATCTTGGATTCTTTTGGAGAAAACATGTTACATTTTAATCTTTTGATGACTGATTTGTCCTCTAATGTTTCTAATGTGAAACAGTAAGTTGAAGAAGGCAGTAATTACATGTACATATTTTTTGAGTCAAAGTCCCCTGAGTTTTATTTGCTACCAACTAGCTGTTAAGCTTGGCCAAGTTAGAAGTTAGAACTTTATAGTTCTAAGTCTCCTTTTTAAGTATGAGATGAGGGAGACTAATGACTGTACCTTTCCATACTGTGGTGGTGATGATTAAATAAGATAAAGTAGTGAGACCATGTAGTACAATGGCTGGCCCATGTGGAATACCTGATACATGTTAGTTATAATTATTACTATTGATGATCATGTTTCTGAAAAAAAAAATAGTTGGCTTGTTATTACTAAGCCAGTGTTTGTTTTTGCCAAATACTTTCTATGTTTTTTATATCAGAAAATGAACTCATAAGGGTGCGCGTGCACACACACACACACACACACACACACACACACACACACACACACACACACAAACCTTGGTCTGATAACCTCTGTGGTTCTACAGTTATCTTTGGCCAAATCCAGAACTTTCTGATTAGCCCTTTCTGGTATTTTCTGCTTCTGCTATTGCTGTTCCTAGATTTTTCTTTAAGTTTTCTCTTTCCAAAATCACCATCAGGGAACCACAAATCATCTCCTTGACATGCACCCACACACTGATGAGAAAACTCCTATAGTGTCTTTTAGATTTTATGCTTCATTGCTTAGGTCTTGTCATAAACACCATGGCGTCTTTAAAAAGGAAAAAAACAACTTTCTTTGGGCCAGAAGTTTATCGGGTCTGTGCCTGTAATGACATAGAAATATAGGAAACAAGAAAGTCTCCTTTTTTTGCTGCCAAAGCAAAGTGACCTTGAGGGAGCATCAACTCAAGTTTGCTTTTCCTGGCATTGCCCACATCCCTCCTCCCGCTTCCCATTCAGCTCCTCAACAACTGGCAATCACTCTGCCCTCCTGCTCCAAATTTATGACCAAGAACAAGCCATAAACAGAGAAGACCAATCCTAATCCCAGGCACTGTACCTTACTGCTTGCCAGAAGTACGACAGCTTGATGGGACTGTAAAGAATAAGCCCGCATCCCTGCAGTCCCCATGAATCATGCCCAAGGATAATGACTAGCAAAGGCTGCGACAGTGACTGCAAGTGACTCAGAGCCCTGAGGCTGGGGCTGCCCCTAAGCCACCCGAACAAAAGGTCCCCATGGATGGTCCCTCTTGACAATTCAGAATAATCTCATGACTAAGAACACCTGGCCAACTTACCCATCCACAGGGGGCATGTTTCTTCCGTGATCCATGTGAAGTGGTAAAGACCACTCCAGTTTATTGATGATCAGAGAATGATGAAGGTGCCACTTGAATCATACTCCTACAGGAAATATTGGTAAATTATATACCACACTTTTCACAGATACCATACTCCTCCTTTAGTTGCCTTAGTGTATCTATTGTTGGCCAGTGCTTCTCAAACTTGATGAGGAATGGGAATCACTGTGTGATCTTGTTGTTGGGCTGTACCCCTATCAAATTGAGTAGGGACTGCAGAGGATACAAGAGGCCAAAGGAAAGACCCAGAGATGGTGGATGAGATGTAGGTTTATTGGGGACATCTCTGCCAAGTGATTTGATGCAAAATAGCTGAAATATAATAATATGCAGGGAGGTCTAGGAGCAGTTGGCTAGACAGTATCACCACTAGCTGCTTGTAAAAGGTGTACGGTTTATATAGTACCTTTCACTAGAAACCTTTACCTAGATCAAGACAAAGATCCTCAGTTCCTTGCATGTCTTGTGTTCCCAGGAATGGGACAAGGGTTTACATGTTCACAGATAAGAATAAATCTCTGGATTGTCCACTCTTGGATCCTCAGCTTAGAACTCTGAACATTCTTCTTAGACCACATGGGCATTCTCAGGGTATGCTTGCATAATTACTATCCAATTACACTTGTTTAGTTTCAAATTCAGTTGGTCTGGAGTGGGACCCCAAAATTTGGAAGTTTTACAAACTCCCAAGTGATATCGATGCAAAATAGCTGAAATATAATAATTTGAATGTTCCTAGCATTAGGGTAGGATACGTACTGATGGGTATCTCAATTATCCTGATTTGATTATACAAATGTATCAAGTTATCACATGTACCCTGAAAATATGTACATCTAATATATATCAATTAAATAAAATCTGCCTCTACCTACTGATCTAAGTTTAGGCAAGGGAGCAACACAATCCCAATGTAGTCCCTTTCTACATTTCTAGAAACTTCCTTTCTTTTCCTTGTCTTGCCTTTCCTTTTCTGACAGTAGTAGTTATAGTCTGTTCTTTAGGGTTGAGATACACAATTAGGGGATAGAACCCAATTGAAAGGACAATAGATACAAGAAGCAAGATACAGAAAGGACTTAACAATTTGTACATGGACATGAGATTAGAAGGAGCAAACATCTTCTATCAGCAGGTCTAGAAACTGATGTCATCAGAGAGTAAGTAAGTATGCTTACAGCTTAAGGACTTTGGTTTTCCAAGATATGCTTCTGGACAAAAAAGTATTCCCCAGACCTGTTTGCTTACATAAAATTTGCTATCTCCCTAATTCACCTAGCTCAGCTCTAGTTCCTCTATCAAATCCTTCCTTAAATGCTCTTTAAATGCTACGTGATGCAGATCTATAAAGGGGGTTCAAGGTCTTATAGTAAAACAAGCATGGAGTTTGAATCAGACAACCTGACTCAACTCTCAGGCGCACTATTAATTATGTGGCCTTGCTTGAGCTATTTAACTCTCTGAGGCACATTTCCTCCTTTGTAAACACCTGATAATATGTACTTTAGGGGATATTTTCTCTGGTACATAACAATGTGTATATTGTTAAGTGTTCCTAATATTATGATGTATATTTCATTCATCTAGTTGTATGTATAGAATAGCAAGCAATTTCCCTGGGGAGAAAATAAATAAGATAAAATGAACCACCAACAACTACCTACTTTTAGTTATGGTACCATTTCTAAGAAGCTATTCTCCCAGAATACTTTATTTGAAGTAGTTTAGACCTGCCTGACAGGAGTTAAAAGCTTTGAGCTATAGTCCTGACAGAAATTAATTGTGGATGGATTATAAACTTAGATACAATAGGGAAAATCATGAAGTGTTTAGAAATATCTTTGCAACCTTGAGCTAGGCAATGATTTTTGTGAGAGAATCCAGCAGCACTAAATATAAAAGAAAATATCAGTAGACCGAACTTGATGAAAATTACATTTTTCTGCTCATCAAAAGATATACTTAAGAAAATTGAAACTATAAACTGGGGGGAAATATTTTCAGTACATATATTTACAAAAGGATGTACATATCCAGAATGTATAAAAATCCCTTATAAATCAAAAATTAAAAGACAAACAATAAAAAACAGGAAAAAGACTTGAATAGACATTTTATGAAAGAAGATACGTAAATGGGCAGTAGTTTCATGAAAAGATGCTCCACATCTTTAATAATCAAAAATGTGTTTTAAAACACAGTGAGACATCATTTCACAGCTGATAAAATGACAATAATGAAAAAGACTGACCACATTATATGTTGGTGAGCACTGGAGTCACTGGAATTCTTATACTGTGTACTAGGAGTATAAGTATAATCATAATAGCTTTATAATAGCCTTAAATTAAAAATAGGACAAGTATCATCAATAAGAGAATGGCTAAACAAAACACAGTATATTCTTATGGTGGAATACTAACATTTAATAAAAAAGAATAAACTAAAGGAAATGCAACAACATGTATGCATCTCAAAATCAGTATATTTTGTGGGGAGGAAAGACACAGTGGAGTGAATAGTGAATATTATATAATTCCATTTACTTAAAGTTCAAGAATAGGCAGAACTAATTTGTGTTAGAAATCAATACCAATTGCCTGTGAGTACTGGCAGGAAAGGGCATGGGGGAGAGTTCTGGGGTGGTGGAAATGTTCTACATCCTGATGGGAATATTGCTTTCAGGGATACATTGATTTGTTAAAACTCATCCAATGATATACAGGCATACCTCAAAGATATTGAAAGGTTGGTTCCAGACTCCTACAATAAAATAAATATCTTAATAAAATGAATCACACAAATGTTTGGTTTCCCAGTTCTTATAAAGGTTATGTCTTATTCTGTAGTCTATTAACTGTGCAATAACATTATGTATATAGAGAAAATATACATACCTTAATTTTAAGATACTTTATTGCTAAAAACTACTAACAATTACCAGAGCCTTCAGTGATGAGTCATTTAAATTTTTTTTTTTTTTTTTGCTGATGGAGGATCTTGCCTCGATGGTGATGGCTGCTGGTGGATCCGGCTGGTGGTAGTTGCTGAAAGTTTGGTTGGCTGTGGCAGTT
Source organism: Carlito syrichta (assembly GCF_000164805.1). Taxonomy (NCBI): domain Eukaryota; kingdom Metazoa; phylum Chordata; class Mammalia; order Primates; family Tarsiidae; genus Carlito; species Carlito syrichta. The sequence continues at coordinate 226,292 of NW_007081298.1, forward strand.
TCATAAAATAAGAGCAGTGAAGTGTGCTACATCCATCGACTCTTCCTTTCAAGAAAGATTTCATGTGATGTTGTTTAATAGCTTTTTGCCCACAATAGAACTTTCAAAATTGGCATAAATCCTCTCAAAACCTGCAGCTGCTTTATCAACTAAGTTTATGTAATGTAATATTCTAAATTCTTTGTTATAATTTCAACAATGTTCACAGCATCTCCACCAGGAGTAGATTCCATCTCAAGAAACACTTTGCCCATCCATAAGAAGCAACTCCTCATTCATTCACGTTTTATCATGAGATTATAGCAATTCAGTTACATCTTCAAGCTCCACTTTTAATTCTAAGTTCTCTTGCTGTTTCCACCACATCTGCAGTTCTTTCCTCTACTGAAGTCTTGAACCCTTCAAGGTCATCCGTGAGGGTTTAGAATCAACCTCTTCCAAACTTCCGTTAATGTTAATGTTTTTACATTCTCCTATGAATCACGAATGTTCTTAATGGCACCTAGAATCCTTTCCAGGTTTTCAATTAACTTTGCCAAGATCCATCAGAGGAATTACTATAGTAGCTATAGCCTTTAAAAATGTATTTCTTAAATAATAAAACTGGAAGGTTGAAGTTACCCCTTGGTTCTTTCAGTTTGTAGAATACAAAATATATGCAAAGCACAATAAAGTGAAGTGCAATAAAATGAGCTATGCCTGTGCCTAAAATCATGCGTTTCACTCTCTATAAATTGTACCACAATTTAAAAATACATTCCATATATTTATGTAATATACATATAGTCAAGATAGTTTAAAATTATTCTTGATTCTGGGGGACTCTGTGCAGAACAGTCTGAGACTATCTGTCAGACTCTTCTTCCATCAACATTTCTGTTCTACAGCTGATCATCTAGAGAACAGAGAAATAAAAACATTATAACAGTAAACAAAAGGCTCTTAGTTAATTATGTGCATCTCTCAAAAGCCTGTACCTTCTCCTGTGGCTAAATTATTCCACGTGAAGTCTCCTCTAGGGGAGTTGCTTACATCTGCCCTTTTTCTGTGGAATTGTGCACTTTTGCCTTCCAGTTCCTGTCTTGATCTGAGGTCTCTCTTATAGAATTGAATTGATGGCCCTTTTCTACTTCAGTTGGACTCTTCATTCAGTTTTTTCCAAGCACATTAAAAGCTCTAATTCATTAACATCATCATAAATGGTAATGTCCTGTGAAAAAGAGAGGTGATGGCACCATTAAAATAATCTTCTTGTAGTCACACATCAAATCAATGTCAGTACAAACACTAGAACCACGAATTAATGCAGCCCCATTTCTTTCCCATATTGACAGCAGCACAGTGGTTGAAACTAAAATGAAACCTCTTGCAGAATGCACTGTGATACACTTAGCACATGGAACTACAGGGAGAAGGAAACAGAATAAAAGGGCGTGGACTAGACACAGATCTGATAGACAATAGACATCACATGCCTTGAGATAGCCACAAGGGTGTCTGCACAAGAATGACCATCAGGTCAGATGCTGTGGCTCACGCCTGCAATCCCAGCACTTTGGGAGGCCTAGACAGGAGGATTGCTTGAGCCTCGGAGTTGGAGACTAGCCTGGCAACATAGCGAGCCCTCATCTCTACAAAAAAAAGCAAAAAAGTTAGCCAGGTGTGGTGGCACATGCTTGTAGTCCTAGCTTCTTGGGAGGCTGAGGTGGGAGGATCACTTGAGCCCAGAAGCTTGAGGCTGCAGTGAGCCATGATTGTGTCACTGCACTACAGCTCCAAAAAAAAAAAAAAAAAGAAAGAAAGAAAGAAAGAAAGAAAAAGAAAAGAAAAGAAAAAAGAAAGAAAGAAAATGTTCATACATTCATTCATAGAATTTCAGGACTGATTGTAGTTCCTTCATATTGGCATTGACTTAATTGAAACCTTGGTCAATGAAGCCACTTGCCCAAGGTTGTGTAGCTTGTTTTCTCTCAGGTCCTTTGACTGCAGACCCTGTGCCTTTGCCTCTGCAGTCTTTTTGTGCTTCAGCTCCACATAAGGGATTTTCTTCTTTTCTTACTCCTTGGCTTTTCCTACGTTTACATAACAGAAGTATTTAAATGCATTGTTTTATTTGGGCATGGAAACGTTAAATAACTGATGTAATAAAAATTCTCTCACACTGCAAGGAGTCTAATAATAGCTGACAGTTATAGAATGAACATTCTATGCCCAATACTCTTTTGAATGTTTCACATGCATTAATTTATTTAATCTTCACAATATCCTGGGAAGGGATACTATTGTTACCTTTATTTTATTACTGCAGATGCTGAAGCATAGGGAAGTTAAAAAAACTGCCTCCACATTAAGCAGTTTGCAAGTGATAAAGCCAGAATGAGAATGTAGGATGTTAGTTGTAGCAGCCACCCAGTAATTGCTCCAACCTGCTTCCCCTCCCTAGGAAAGGAGGCAGAGAAGATTTGTTTCCTCTGGAAAAAGAACTAAAATCTCAATGATGAACACCTGTGAGAGTGATTCATGAATATGTTTGATAGCAGCTGATATTAAGTGGGCAGTTGTCACTGTGCAAAGGAGTTTATCTCATTTGAATATCCACAACTCAACAAGAAAGTTATCATCATTCCTCTGTTACACATGAAGATACTGAGGCATGCTGAGTTAAAACAACGTGACCAGGGCCACACAGTTGGAAAGAGCATGACTCCAGACGGGCTGGCTCTGGGGACTGCAGCACTGTTGAAATAAACTGGCATTTGTTCTGTCCAGCTTTAATTGATGAGATACTAAACAGAGTCTGCGCCGAATAAAATTTCATCGGAGAAACATTTATGCTTAGCTATTTCAGAACTGGAAGTCTCTTTGGTTTGATATAGACTGCCTTCATTTTTATGGAGCTGGCGTCAAACTGATTTTAGACAGAACTGGCTTTTCTCCAAGGTATCTGTGGTCAGTGGGACCTGACATGTTTCTTGGTCTAAACTAGTAATTCTCAAGGAAGGAGAGTTGAGAGAGACGGTGGCGCCCTCCTAAGAGAGGTGTCAACATCAGAAAGAGGAGAAGGGAATGCTTGGTCTGAAAAAAAAGCAATGGTAGAGGATTGATTTTGAACTTGACCTAGGATTTGCTTTTTCACCTCCCCTAGCTAGGACACACAAGTTTGTATCTGGCAAGCAGAGTCAGCATTCACGTTGGTATCTTGTGGTTGGAGTAAAAAATAAAGATATTCCTTTTTCTAAAATTGTTTTGGTTTTTATTTATGTTTGGTCACATTTTAAATTTACTTTTTAATGTTTCATAGGGAAATATGAGGGTTTTAATTTTGAGAACATACTTTTGTGAGAGAGAGAGAGAGAGAGAGACTCACTTGTCTCACTGTGTCACAAAGACTGGAGTACAGTGATGTGATCCTAGTTCACTGCAGCCTCAAACTTCTGGGCTCAAGTGATCCTGTTATCTCAGGCTGCCAAGAACCTGAGATTACAGGTGTGTGCCATCACACCTAGCTAATTTAAAAACAGTTTTGTAGAGACAGAGTCTCGCTGTGTTGCCCACGCCAGTTTTGAACTCTTGGTCATAAGTGATTCTCCCACCAAAGTTTCCACGATGGTGGGATTACAGGCATGAGCCGCCATGCCTGGCCCAGAACATACTTTTTAAGTTGGAAGACAATCAGTTTAAACAGAGGTAGGAGTAGCTGCCACTTATGTGGCAATTTTCCCATCCCAATTTTAAAGGTGGCTCTAAAGCATTTTGAAGAACTTGGATTCCACTTATCCAAAACGAATTCTGCACATTTAGTGGAACTTCAGAATATGGGAAGTGTTTCTCATTGGGGAGAGGGAATGATTTCTAGGATAAAATTCAGATGAGCCTTGGGCTAGTTTGTGTTGCTACAAAGAACTGAGGCTGATTTTTCAGAGTACCAGTTCCCAGAAGAAGACCTGAGACTTGTGAATCTCATTTGCAAATGCCCAACACTCTCACAGTTGCCCTGGACTGATTTTTGACTTGGAATGAGTGGGAGCCTACATTCTGCACAAGTTTTTGCCCTGATGAATTGGGACACAATGCTCAGCCTGAGCCTCTGCATCCCCAGCATTAGAGATGATCTTTTAGGGAGTTTTCTCACTGCCAGATTGCACAGGGCTTTCCTAGCTTTCAGATAAAACAAGGAAGATGCATTCCTTTTATAGTCTTGTCTCCTGAACTGTCATCTTGTGAGTAATTATCCCAAGTAAGTGCCACTCCCCCAAACAAGATGCAAAAATCTATTGACCAAGATAGGATTCGCATAGCCTTCCCATTAGGGACCAAAAGCTGCCCATTTAGAGCCCACATCTTGGATTTCTGGGTATCCTTTCTAGCCTTCGCTCCCACACCCTGATATCACTTCTTTGGCATGTGTGAATATGCTTACCTAACAGGAATGTGCAGCAGCAGCCAGCCGGCTTTGAGTACCAGGTGGCAAAAGAAAACAGGGAAGGTATAATGCATCTCATTCTTTCAGAAAGTGCTAAGATTCTATTGTTTTGTCATGTTTCATTCATCAGCTAGTTAATTAAACTCATTATTTTTATTTTTTTTGAGTTGGAGTCTCACTCTGTCGCCCAGGCTGGAATGAAGTGGCACACTCCTGGCCACCGCAGTCTGGACCTGCTGGGCTCAGGTGATCCTTCTACCTCATCCTTCCAAGTAGCTGGAACTACAGGCGCGTGCCACCATGCCTGGCTAATTTTTTGATTTATTGTAGAGACGAGGTCTCACCATGTTGCCCAGGCTGGTTATGAACTTGCAGGCTTAGACAATCCTCTTGTCTCGACCTCCCAAAGTGCTAGGATTATAGGCTTGAGCCACCACACCCGGGCATTCATTCTTTTACTCATTCAGAACTCACCATGTTGTCACCATGTGCCAGTTTTTGTGCTAGTACTGGAGATTTATGCATGAAGAAAACAAACAAGGATGGTATTCTCACATGTGTGACATCTAGTTGTAGATATGAAGTTGAAGCAACTAAACTCACTGAGTGCTAACATTTACTTAGCAATTAATATATGCCAGGTGCAGGGTTAATGCTTAATGTATGTTAACTCATTAAATTCTTCTAATAAACCTATAAGGTACATGCTACTATTATCACCTTTTAGAGGTAAGGGAGTGGCAACATACCCAGGGTCACACAGGTAGGAAGTGACAGAGCTAGAATATGATCTAGGGTTTCCTGACTCACAAGTTCATAATTTTAGCCATGAAACTGTAATAAATAGAGTAACAGAGGTTATCTACTTTATCTTGGATGGTCAAGAAGTGACTCTCAAAGTCATTAGAGCTAAAACTGAAAGATGCAAAAAGTCTTATAGATGTAGTGAATATATGTGTATGTATTTTCTCGGTGAGTGTTGTGTGTTGAGTGTGATGTATGTTCTTTGTTTGTACATGTGTAGGTGTGTGTTGTGTATATTGTGTAGAGCAAGAACCTAACAGTGCTTGTAGTAGAGGAAGTAGGGTTCATGATGCTCCTAAGGAAAAAGAGAGTGAGACTGAGAAAAGGTGGGGGGACTTGGACAACTCAAACAACTGGAAGGTCAGAGGGATGAAAAGTTATGATAGAAGTGGGAGAAATATGAGGTCGGAATGGTATGGGAACAGGGATACTTCATACACCATGTTGGGAATGGAAAGTCATGAAAATATTTTATTTTATTTTTTTAGATTTTTTATTTTTTTGGAGTTGGAGTCTCACTCTGTCACCCAGACTGGAGTACAGTGGCCGCTCCCAGCCGCCACAGCCTCGACCTGCTGGGCTCCGGCGATCCTCCCGCCTCAGCCTTCCAAGTAGCCAGAACTACAGGTGCGTGCTACCACGCCCGGTTTATTTGAAAATATTTTAAACAAAAGAGTTACCAATTCAGTTTAAGTTTTTTACAGATCCTCTCATTATTAGGGGTAGTGGTTCCTGTGATTGTCCAGATGAGAGATGAAAAAGGCTTGTCCATGGCTGAATGGTAAGGTTCTGTGTGTGGTGTGGGATTCTCCCAACCCATGAGTTTCCAGCTTCCTCTCCCCACAAGATTTTTGACTCAAGCAAAGATTTTTCATACAAGGTTGTCTTATTTGGGGATTCATCCTTTGGGCAAGGAGTCCTATGCTAGCTGGATTCCCAAACTATGCCACTGGAAATGCTGAGAATCACAGGCCCTGACTTAGCGGATCCCAGTAGGAGAGATAGATTGGGGATTCTTTGTGCATAACATGCAGAATTTATTCTGAACTCTTGGGTGTAGTACCAGTGTCACTTACATGCTCTCCTTTGGGCACCCCAGACTCACAGTTTTTATCTCCTTAATCTCCTCATTCATGAATACCTGACAGCAACAGTTTGTGCTGCTACAAAAACATTAATAATAGTCCCCTTCTGAAAGAGTTTTCTTGCTGAAAGTTATTGAAGTAGAAGACAGAATATGGTATTTGCTGGAAATGTAAACAGATGTTAGTTTGATTACCTTTTGTGAAATGCAGTGTTTAGCTGAATGGATGTCATATATAAATACCGTGGTAGCTTGTGAGCTACAGATGACTCTAATAAGCATCCCCACATGCACTATACTGCATTAGTGTGTGGGATGCTACTGCTCTCTGACCACCATGGTGACTTTTGGTGGACTTTTTCTATTTCTATTTCTATTTATTCAGGACATAGAGGGACACCTTGGGTAATAGCTGCCTCTGTCTCCCTTCCACCAAAACAGAACTTGATGGTTCTTTCATCTTCTTTCTCATTCATAAGAATGAGAACACTACTTTGATAGGGCTCCAAGACAAGTGGAGAATGGTAGTGCTGTACTCTATGATGATAGTTGCTATTAATGAATACCTACTGTTTGCCAGGATTGGGCAAGTTGCTATATGCATCATCTTATTTAGTCCTCATAGCAGTTTTAAAGGGAAGTTAATATTATTCCTACAGTACAGATGAAAAAAATGAAAGTTAAAATAATCTTGGCTAGGTAATGCCTGGGTCAAATGATGTAATTGCCTCACTGTACTCTGCAAAGGTCTGACCACCTGGCGGGGATTGTGTTAAGAACTGTATTACACATCTTAGGAGAAACAATGGCAAATGAAGAAAGATTATAGGAAAGTATCAAAGGTGATTTAATTAAACCTATATCCATTTCTCGCATACAGTATGACAGGCTTGAAAAATCATACAGCTCACGGAGGAAGATAGAGCAGTATAAGTACATTAACATTCTAACCTCAGTAGGGAAAAAAAAGATGCTGTGGCTGTGGGAATATATGGAAAGATCATCACCCCTAGCCAAGAAAATGATAACTGGGTCCTCAATAAATAGATGTTAGGTAGGGAAAGGTGAGCTGGACTTGGGAGCATTCTAGGCTTGGTTAACAATATTTACAAGGACTTGGAGATTGTGTAGAAAATTTTAGGAACTTCCAGGCTATTTAGAGCTACTGAAGAAAGAGTGCAGGTTCTGGGGTAGTGAGACACATGGCTGGAAAAATAAGCAGGGAGAAGATCATGAAGGGTCTTGGAATGTCAAGGAGTTTGTACCTTATCTAAGGGGAATGAAGAAGTGAAGTGTTTAAAGAAGCAAAATGATACGGCTTCATTTGACTTCAATGTGGAGATTAAGTGTGAATGTAGGGGGAGAAGCTAGGAGATTTTTGCAGTAATCTGGGTGAGAAATGATGGTGGTCTTCAGGTCAAGACCATCCGAATAGATAGACAAATACAGATACAAAAGATTTTAATCAGACAGATACCTGGAAACAAGGGTATGTAGGGATAACTAATAGTTTAAAATTATTTGGAGGGCTGTCACATGAAAGAGAGAGGTGATTCATTTATTCTGTGCATTTACAGAAAGCATAGTAAGAACTAATGAGAGAAAGTCATAGGGAAACATACTTTAACTTCAGTACAATATGGTATACAGTATTATATGATATTTCCAAAAATTAAAAGCATTACATTATCATTCATCTCTGAATTTATCCAAGCATTTTATTTTCATATTTTTTAATGATTTGCAAGTGTTATAGATTGGGTAACAGTGTACACAACACTTAACAGCTAACTAAAATCAGTGACATAATATTATTAATATAAACAAAGAGCTGTGGATATTAATCCTGCCTGGGGTCCAAGGGAGTTATTAATTGAGATAATGAAAACTGCCTGAATGACTGGTTAGAGAAGAATGTTGTGTGTGGAGAACATCTAAGTGGAATTTTTCAGGGAATGTTTAGAACTCTGAGTCTAGAGTTTAGGAAATAGAGATGGAACATATATTGGGGCTTTTCAATATAAGCAAGGATCATCAAAGAAAATGTTTACAGAGAATAAATAAGCAAAGTAGATAAGTAAAGTGGACAAGTTATAAGACAAGAAGGAGTGGTGGGGACTATGGAAAATTGTAAAACAAATGCCATTCCAACTGTCAACACTGCTGCTCAGCTCCAGTAGATTGTTACCATGTGGGATGGATAGCCAAGAGTAGGATCTCCAAAATCAAGAATGGAAAGAGCTTCAAGAAGAAACACCAATTTGGACATTTATAGAGATGAAAAATAAATAGCAAGTCCATTGGGTTTAAAAGGTAGAGAGGTCTCTGGTGACCTCTCAAGGCACTCTAAGGAAAAGACTTGTCAAGAATCCTGGTTGTGGTGCCCTGGGGAGTGAATGGAAGGTCAATGGATGGTGTGATTGCAGACCACTCTTTTGGTAAGTTTGGCAGGAAAGGAAAGGAGGGAGGTGGTTATAGTCCAAGGATGAGACAAGGTTAAAGGAAGACTTTATTCTATTTTTCTAGTGGAGTAGCATTGACTATATATTGAGATGAGGAGAGTGATAATTGATGAACCAAGGTACAGAATGAGGCATAAAATGGAGAGATCAGAATTAGAACAATTGAGAATTATTTTTTCCTTTCATACAGGAAAAAATATGAATCTCTCGAAGTAACAGAGAGGAAAATTGAGGGAGCTTATGCTTGATGATTCCATATTTTTTTTCCTTAAGTGGGAGAAGAGGGAAGGGTCAGTAGAGAAGTGTGGGTTGGAAAAAATACAGAAACGGGTTTGGAACAGCTGCTGTAGGGAACATAACTGATGAATAAGAGGATTGTTGAGGTTTAAACTGAGGTTAGAAACCATTAAGTAATAATAACCAGCAGAACTATGAGTTTTTCTCCAATAGTATCAGGGAGTCCAGGAGCAGGAAGTAGTTAAAGTAGGATCTGTGTTGCTCCAGCATTGGAGAATTACAAGCTGGATTCTGCAGAGGGTCACAGAAGTGAAAAAGCTGACTGATATGTGGAGAGATATACAATGGTATGCAGGGAGCGACACACAAGGTGTTGAGAGAAGACTGATTTGCTGATAGAGTCCGTGGTATAAAAGTTGCTTCTCAGATATTGGCATGAGAGAATCTTACACTGGGTAGAACTTTGACCCAAATGATCTTTGAGGAGGATCCTTCTGATTTCATGATTCTTTGATTCTAGACATGAGAAAACAGTTCCTGTGCCATTCTCATAATTGTCATGGTATGTAATGAACAGAAAAGTCCTGTATACACCAAGGTGTCTCGCTCAGGACCAGTCTCAAGGAAACGTATAAAGTAGATGACATTTCTCCTTTGTGCTCCTTACCTCCTGTTGCAGTAGCCTTTTCCATCCATTCAGCCTTTCACTAGTGGATCAAGACAATGAGGGCTTTGCTCTACAATAGGAAGGCTGTCTTTAAGCCCTATTCTAGTAAAATCTCTAGGTAGGTACTTGCTTTCCTTCTCTGTTAGTCTAAATAAGGCCTTCACTTATTTGTTTTCATTTTACTGCAGCTTCAAAGATCTTCACCCTCAAGTTAGTCTTTTGGCTTTTTTGACTCATGTCACAAGACAACCATCCCTTTATTTCATTCTTGTCAATTTTTATAACCTTAACTGGACAGTAGATAAATATGCGGAGGAGGGATAGAATGGGAGCAATTAGGCTTAATACTCTTGAGATTATCAAAGGGAGAGATTCAACACCAGATACTTCCCATTTCTGAATCCCATCTCTGGAGTAAGACACCATTCCATGTACTTCCCACTATTTGTATAAGTACTGGCAAACTTATCTCACTTGCCTGTGACGTTGGCTTAAGGTTTTGGGAAACACAGGAGCCAAACAAGGGTTATGTTTTTGGTGAGCTCTCACATTTCACTCTTGGGAACAGCTCCCTTGCTGTTGAGACAGCTCAATGCACTAAGCAACAAATTTGAAATATGCCCCAGACTCTATGGAACCAGGAAGTTTGAATTCAGGCCAGGGCTTTAGTGCCTCTTGGTATTTGTCTGAGGTAGAGTGAAGTCCCAGGCAAAGTTCTATTGGAGGAGAGAATCTTCAGTGAGATCTAAAAAGTGAAAGCAAAATAACCTTGAAATGAAAGCAAGAAATTCAACATCAGGTACTGTCTGAAAGAACTTTGATTTCACTGCATTTAAGCTTCTTTTCCTAGTGGGCCATTTCTACTTAAACATTTCTTAGAAGTTCTATGTCTTTTATATCTCTAGCTCAGCACAGTTCCTGCCCCGTGGCACATGTTCCTTAAATGTATGTAGAGATTAGCCAAATATCAGGATGCCATTTTTCCATCTTCATCTCTGTTTTTTGTTTTTGTTTTTTTGAGTTGGAGTCTCACTCTGTCACCCAGGCTGTAGTGCAGTACCATGCTCACGGCTATCCCAGCGTTGACCAGCTAGGTTCAGGCAATCCCTCTGCCTCAGCCTTCCAAGTAGCCAGAACTAGAGGCACGCGTGACCATACCTGCTGCTGGCTAATTTTTTTATTTATTGAAGAGATGAGGGCTCACCAAGTTGCCCAGGCTAGTCTCGAACCCGTGGTCTCAGGCAATCCTCTCACCTCAGCCTCCCAAATGGGATTATAGACTTGAGCCACTGTGCTCAGTCTCCATCTGTGTTTTAATGGTTGATGAATCCCAAAATGACTTCCCTTTCTTTGTATGTGTAACCCAAATACTTTCTGGGGCAAAGTGTTGGGAAATCCTACTGTGAAAAAGCAGCCCAAGTAATGTAATAAGCAGAATTTGAAGAACCGTTTTTTGAGTTCTAGCTCAAGAGTATATTGATTTTGTGAGGGTAAGTTCATTAACTTTTCTGAGCCTCAGTTTCCTGTAAAACCAGGACTATAAGATCCCTCTCTTAGGTTTGAAATAGGAAGAAAATTCCTCTCTTTACTTGTTCCCACGACCTCCCTCAAAACCTTCCCCATACCTCTGTGAGTGTATTGTGCTTTAGTTACTGCTCTGATTTCTCTACTAGTTTGTGGGCTGGGATCACGGCTGTTCCCTCTCACAGAGAACCAGGGGTAAAGTCACTGAGTATCAATGATTACATGAAATGCTTTGTGACAATCTCAACCCTTGTTGGTCTCTCTGGACCAGTGTCTTATTATAGGTCATGTTAATTCATGACGGACCATCAGACATCTACCTCATAACTTGCATGTAGAGATGGCTCTCTGTCCAGAAACCAGAAACTGAGAAATGGTCTGCAGCCGAACGGAGTTTCCTAATTTATTTATTTATTCAATAAGATCTTATTAAGTACCTTCTATATGCTAAGCACTGGGGACACAGCAGTGCATAAAAAGAGACATCACCTTTGTTCATATGGAGTATGTATTCTAGAGAGAGGTGCACACTAACCAAATACTCTCAAACAAAAGTTCGTTTGCAGCAGTGAAGCGGGCTACAAAGTGGTAGACCTTGGTGCTGCCCAATACAGAGATTTGATGGATTCAGAAAGATCAGAAAGAGCTTACCTGAGGAAGTGACTATGGCCAGAGATAGGAAGGATGAGAAGAGTTAACTAGAAAGGGGAGGAAAGAGTATCAGTCACAGAGAACAGAGTGTGTAAAGCACCTGTGGCATGAGGGAATGTGTGGAGTGTACAAAGCCGTCATGCTGATGCATAGCAAGAAAAGCTCAAGGTGAGACTTACAAGAGGACTATGCTCAAGAGTTTGGGTTTTATCACAGCTGCAGTGGAAAGTCATGCAAAAAGGATCTGGCATTGTAGAGCCTGGACCTGTCTGTGTTTTTGAGGACATCCAATACCTATGACAAGATCTGTCTTGTTGCCACCCCAGCTGGGTTATACATGAGTTGTGAGTTGTCTTTGTCCCAACTCACAGTATCAACTTAAGAGAAGGATGGGCCAGGCTCGGTGGCTCAGACTGTTATCTCAGCACTTTGGGAGGCCGAGGCGAGTGGATTGCCTGACCCCGTGGATGTGAGACCAGGCCAGGCCACTTGGCAAGACCTTGTCTCTACAATAGATCAAAAAATTAGCTGGGCATGGCAGGACATGCCTGTAGTTCTGGCTCCTTGGAACGGTGAGGCGGAAGGATCGTCGAAGTCCAGGAGGTCGATGCTGGGGTGGCTGTGAGCGTGCACTCCAGCCTGGGTGACGGAGTTAGACTCTAACTCAAAAAAAAAAAAAAAAAAAATATGAGGCCTGCCCCTCTCCATCCCAGCCTCCAGCCCATGTCCATGGACCCATGTAGCATACCTGATGCCAGAGTAGGCAGAAAGACTAATAGCTGTTGTTTCAGTTTGCCCACACTAATCAATCACACCTCACCCAGAGACCCCAGCTCCACCCTCTGGGCATTCTCTGTCCTGAAGTGAAACACACAAGCACATAAATAGGTAGGGAGCTGTTTGGAAATCCTCTTTGTCACTACTGAAGCATGCTCATTTATTTAGCAAAACGTTCATAATTTTTAAATTGCTTGATTTAGCCACTGGCTATTTGGTATCTTCAAGGGGTCCCCATTAGGAGCTGTGTTTCCCCATTACTTGCAAAAACAAGGAAGGCTTTTGATCATTGGAATTAATTACATGCAAAGATTTTCATTGCTTGGAGCAGCAAGCATCTGGTACCTGCAGGGGCCAGTCTGAAATCTCTTGCCAATTCCCCTTCCATTGCTTGTCCCTCCCTCCACACCTAACACCTTTTCTTCCTTTTATTATGCCCAATGGTTTCAATTCAATGAGGGAAACTGTAATTAAAACATTTACAAAGCTCCAATTTTCTCTGTGACTGCACTTCAGACTGTGAATATTCACAATTCACTCTTTTTCCAATACAGCACAATGACAAAATTTCCAAGTATTTCTTACTTACTGACTCAGGCCCTCCAGGATTGTATGAATACATTTGAAAACCAGGGGCAAAAGTGAGAAGGGGAGGTTTTCTTTAAGGATGGGGAAAGAACTTGCCATGATGACTAACTTTTCTCAGGGCACACCACAACTCTTTGGTGGTCATGCAGATCAATTGACAATGGTTATAGCTTTTCTATCTTCCTTCCTTTTCCATTAATTATTCATACCTCTAGTACCAAGAGAGGGGTCTTGTTTTCCTTTTAGGTGTAATTAGAATAATCAAAGGGTTTGTAGCACTCATGTGTTTTATTTCTCCGTCTCTATTCAATTTTGTTTTTCTTGCAAGAGAAAAATATAAAACATGAAACAAAAACCCTGAGTCTCTGGGTTTTGTGAATTCTTACAGGGAAAATTGGTTTTACCATAATAGTAATTGGCAGCAATAATTCTGAGGAGAACAACCTGAAATTACTCCGCTGAAAGGCAATAATTTGTATAGTACATATTTTGAGATGGGGGGGGAGACTACGTGATAATTTAGGGAAATTTTAACCAAGTTTATATTTTATGATAAATGAGGAAGCAGAGTGTTGGTGTATTCAACTAAGGATGTGCATTTGCATATGGTTTTTGTTTCTATTGAATAGATTTTGGTTTGAATGACAAATTAAACTCCCAGCTTCCAAACAATAAATTCTTTTGTTCAGAATTTACACATTCTTGAAAGGAAAGGTACCCAGATGTGCTTATCCTTTAAAGGTAAGGAGGTTAGGCAAACAATGAATTGACAGTTATTCTACCTTTCGTATTAACAAAACCTTCTTGCAGTTCAGAACCCATAGAAAATATTGTTTGAAAAGTATTCTGCCACATCATCACAGGCATTTCTGTGGTGACTAAGTGATGTGTCACGAACAAGGTTATGTCATCTTTGAGCACAATAAGCTAAAGGAAGAGAAAAAAATCAAGAGCAAGACACTGTTTTAGGCAACCTATTTAAGTTTGCTCAAGACAGAGAGAGTCTAAAGGCTTGCCATTAAAGAGTTAAATAAAATTGTTTAACATCTTGGAATTGTGTGTTCTTTTGGTATGTTGACTTGGAAAAAAATGAAACTACTGATACAAGAAAAATATGGCTAAGTTTTTCTACACTGACAGCCACTTCTCAGAATGTATCATAAGTGTGCTTATTATCTTTTGCAATTTACGTTTTCCTGTTTTTGTGTATCCACATATTCATTAAAAAGTATGTGAAGTTTACATTACTCTGAGTATTTTGATCCTTAATGTAAAATGAAAGCACGTGAGAATGACTTCCTAACAAATTAAATGATAAATTGTTTCTTTTTATATATATGCTCATGAGCCATCTTAAACTCCTTAATCAATTCTCATCATCAGTGGTTTTGATCTGGTCAAACATGGAGACAGTGTCACAGTCACAAGTAGAACCTACGTCTTCTCTTTCTCGGATTCTGTAATAGTACCACAATGCTAGCAGTGAAATAGAGTGTTAATAAAAGCCCAGTTTAAGAGAGCACTATGTTAGTTTTATTTTATTTTATTTTTTGTTTGTTTTTTTGAGTTGAAGTCTCACTCTGTTGCCCAGGCTGGAGTGCAGTGGTACACTCATGGCCACCCTAGCGCCGACCTGCTGGGCTCTGGCGATCCTTCCACCTTAGCCTTCTAAGTAGCTGGAACTACAGGTACCACCTGGCTAATTTTTTGGTTTATTGTAGAGACGAGTTCTTACCATGTTGCCCAGGCTGGTTGCAAACCCGCAGGCTCAGGCAATCCTCTTGGTTCGGCCTGCCGACATGCTGGCATTACAGACTTGAGCCACTGTGCCCAGCCAAATATGTTACTTTTCAATGGTGTTCAGTGAACTGAAGGGATACAAGGGTTCAGGAAGTCACTGCAGTCTTCTTAGGGATGAAGTAGGCCTTATCACTCCTAAGAAGAGATCCAATGAAATGTTTAGGAATGAGGACAGTAGGGACACAGGGAGAGATGGTATCTCCAACTGATCATATTCTTCGAGTTATTTGTCGACCCCTTCTTTCGTTCCCTAAATCTCCCTTCTTCTCTTCCTCTATCTTCAGTGATTGAGAGTACAATTCTGTTTTCTTTTCTTTTTTAAAAAGTAAAAAAAAAAATTCACAAAAATATAAAGAAGATAGTATGTGTCTGTGTGTGTGCGTGTGTGTATCTGTGTAATATATATATTCCCCATTACCTAGAATCAACCACTGTTAGTAATTTGGCATTATTTCTCCAGTCTTTTCTAAATTATAATGGTAACACATAGTTATATATATTTTTGTCTAAAAAACAACTATGGAGTTAAAGCTTCCTGCTGCTGTGCTTTCTCCTCAAGCAGGGCCTCTCCTCCTAAAGCCCCAAGAAATGTTTATTTTGAGTTTCATATGGATACTTCAAATTTTTAAAATATATTTTTACATGCATATATATATGCAACCAGAGAAAATTCAGCATATTTTATATAGTTTATTCAATTTACTCACATGGTATAATTCTATTTGTACTGTTTATTGCTTCTTTCTTTCGACATAGCATTTTTGATGTCTAAGTCCCTGATAGCCTAGGTATTCTTCAGAGAGGTAGCATTTGATTTTGATCCTGAAAGGTTGATAAAACTTGTGCCAGGTGAAGGAAGGAAAGGACCTGGTAGACCAATGATTTATTCACTGACACTGACTTCATAAGGGCATGGACTAGACTGTGGAAAGTCAAGGTTGCTAGAATTTAGGGGAGAATTGGTGAGAGATGAGACAAAAGATTGAATTAATGCAGAAATGGAGACCATGTAACTTATGCCAGAGAGTCTTATTTTTTACTGAGAAACAAAGGATATTATAAGTGAAGGTGAAGTGTATCAGTTTGCCAGAGTTGCTGTGAAAAGGTGCCAAAACCAGATATCTTAAACAACAAGCATTTATTGTTCCACAGGTTAGAAGTCTGAGATCAAGGTAGTGGCAGGATTGTTTTTTTCTGAGAACTGTGAAAAAGAATGTTGGCTTGTAGACACAAGCCCAGTCTCTTGCCTTAATGTCCTCATGACATTCTCCTGAGTACATGTCTGTGTCTACGGTGATTTTTCTTATATAGACAGTAATTATATAAGATTTGGGCCTAACCTAATGGCATCATTTTAACATTATCATTTATGTAAACATTATCTTTAAATAAAGTCACAATTTCTGGTACTGAGGGGTAGGAATTCAACATATGAATTTGGGGGAGGGCAGCATAATTCAACCCATAACAAAAAGGGATAGTATTTCTTACAGATGATGATTTTAGTTCTTGTTTGAAGGCTGAAGTCTCTAGATGGTACGATAATAGACACAAGACTGTGAATATATTCAAGGACTAGAAACCACTCCAATATGATCTAAAACCTCTGGACCCTTACCCTTTCTAGACATTTTACTTTGCCTCAAATAACTCAAAGGAGAAGCTAGACTTGGAAAAATATCTATTGATCTCTGAAAGTAAGTACTTTGTTAGAGGTTATTTCTTATTTGTGTCTAGTTCTTTTATTTTACTCTCAGAGGCAGGCATTTCATTGTAGAAGGTATACTAATTATAGAGTGTACATTTCATTTAGTTGTATAGGAAGTGGTTTTCTTATAAAATAAAAAAATACTTTAACCATTAATTTGTTGGACAAAAGGGTTACATATAACTTCTTCAATTAGTTAGGTAAATGTATTCCTAAAAAAAAAAAAAAAAAACTTGAGGGAGAAGGAAGAACTGAGACCCTCAATGTTAACAACGTTTGGGCTTGATCACACGCTGAGTCAAAGGCAGCCCCGATTTCTAAGCTGCCTACTTAATTCTCTAGACCATGCCTGCTATCTTATATTTATATCTTAATAACATGTACATATGCAGCCTAGCTGTTATGGGGACAGTGGGAAGCATAAATTTGATTTCTCTTGACTTCTCCACATTTAAAGTCTATGCTTGTTGGCTGAATTAACATAGTATTTTAGTATTTAATATCCTGGGGGTGTACCAGATGTTTTGTTTTGCGGGATTGTTTTATTTGTGTTATAGTTGTTGGGTCGTTTAAAATGAAACTCAAAAAGGAAGCAAGAATGGCACCACCCAATAAATATGTAGTTTAATAATATTCAGTGAATACATATGCACAGTGAATGGAAGTCTAAACAAGCACACTCCAATGAAGAAATATCAGATGTTGCCCACTTTGTCTGGAGTCTCAGTTATGCTATTCAAGTTGGTGAGAGGCTCCAGGGGAAGGACAGGGGAGAAAACAAAGCAGAAACTGCCTTATGCAGTATAATTTCTGAATACCTTTAATTTATTAACATGTTAATACTAGCAGGAAAGTTCCTTTGTTGTATTCCAGGGATTATAACATGACATCACTTGACGGGATATGGCTCCCACTGATAAGGGGACAATGAAGGGAAGCATACACTAATTTTCCCTCCAGGGCACAGAGCTGCTTTTGCTGTAGGACTGTTGGCTAAAAATGAAAGCGTTAAGGCTGAGAGATGAAATGGCTTCAGGAGAACAGCTGAGGAAAATTTAGGACAAGGATGGGAAATCTTTGAGCAGTTTATGCCTGACCAACTCTTCTCTGTTACTGGCTTATTTTGTATTTTTTTCCATCTTCCTAGCTTTTGCCTTAGCTCAAATTGGTATAGCACTATGATTTTAATAATAAGCTCACAAGTAGTTGTATGAAGATATTAAGTAATTCATTAGTTAAATAACTATTTGCTTGATTTGAGCAAAATGAACAAAATTCCTATCTTTGTAGAATTTTCTTTCTGAGTGAAGAGCTAGGGTATGGTTAACAAAATGAATAAGTTATGTAATTTACAAATTAGTGCTAAGTGCTACAAAGATAAATTGGGTAAGGAAAAGAAACTGGAATCTGGGAGGTTAAAATGCTATAAAGGATGGTCAGAGAAAATGCTCCATTTCTGATAAATTAAAAGCTGTGATCTTGTTACTTTTCATGTGTTTGTTCTGCAGCCATTAAAACTTCCAAAAACTTTCTCTTGAAGTGACATTTGAGCCCCGATATTTGATCCTGGTGATTATATTGTGACACATTATGATCATTTAAAAAAAATTTCATCACAATGTACAACTATGATGGTATTTTATTTTCAGCCCAGTCAATGCGATGGATTTGTGATAGTCTGATAATTTTAGACAGTGATCCTCAGACATATGTCATCAGGACCTCTTTTGGACCTGTGTTTGAAATTGTCATAGATAAAAGTGATATGATAAGAGAAAGGTAATATGATAATTTATGAGAGTGGCTCATGGCAGGCAGGATGTGACAGTCAACTTTTTTCTTTCTCCCATTCTTTCTATCTCTACCTCTTCTTTGCTGTAGACTTGGCATTTTGTATGTGCTGAGTTTCATCCATTTGGGAAACCACTGTCACATCCAATTAGGAAGGATGTGATGACCCTCTAGTTGGCCATGCTTTGTTGCAAAACCTCCTGTGTTTGTCCTGGATAGCACCAGGCATCCTTTTAAATTGGTGATTTGGCTGTCGGTTTCCACAATGGCCTTGACAGAAAAAAACAAAAATAAAAAACAACTTCATGTGATTCTATTATGAAACATTAATCTTCAGACTATATGGTAAAAGAAAAGAGTAGGGGTTTCTCTCTACTCTCCAAAAGGAAGAGAGAGTGAGAAGGAAATTAAAAATTTAGGAGCACTTTCAATAATATGTCTTCAAGTCACTGCTTTTCACTGCAGCCACTCTTTGTCAGCTGTATGAGTGAGAAGAAATAAATTAGCTCCATGATATTTGATAATCTTCAGTAATTAAAAGCCCTTCAATGCCTTTTGAAGAACTTTGGCCAATATTCTGCCCATAGGCAGTGTTTACTTAATAGTGCCACATTTCTCTCTGTGTGTGTTTCTTTATTGCTTTCCCTTTTGGGAAAATGTAATCAAGATAGTTGGAGTTTAAAAATTTACCTTTTTGGGGGGCTATTATTCTGTACCTGAATATCCACGCCCCCCACCCACCTTTTTTTATCTTCCTGTTTTCTGATAGGGAAATATGTTAACCAAAATTCACACAAACGAACAAATATGTCAGTTTTAAATAAATCTTCTTGATAAGACTGATTATTGTAAACTAACTACCACACAGACATTTATTGTGGGAAAATGTGCAACTGGTTCTGGAACAAAATTAATCAAAATTATTTACAAAGGTTTGTTTTTAGCATCTCTCTTGAAGATAAATGGACATTGGGGAGTTTCTGGGACACAGCAAACCCAAAGGTTGGGCTCAGTTTAATTATGTAATAGTGGTGTATTATGGCTATACATAGGGATTTCTCTTGCTCTAGAGTAGTTAGTGTCAAATTCTTTCTACCCATTAGCATTCTAAATAGATTCATTAGCTCTAAAGATTCTTTATTCTTCCTTGAAAGAATTGAGAATCTTTGAAAAATGAACTTGAAGATCCTATCAAATATTCAACCTCACTAATCATCAGGGAGATGCAAATCAAAACCACACTGAGATACCACCTAACTCCAGCCAGAATGGCAATTATCAATAACTCAAAAAATAACAGTTGCTGGAGAGGGTGTGGTGAAAAGGGAACTCTTCTACACTGTTGGTGGGAGTGTAAACTAGTGCAACCTCTGTGGAAAGCAGTGTGGCGATTCTTAAAAGCTCTAAATATTGATCTCCCATATGACTGCGCAATCCCCCTACTGGGAATATACCCTGAAGAACTCAAATCACTCTATAAAAAAGATACCTGCACACGTATGTTTATTGCAGCATTGTTCACAATAGCAAGAACCTGGAAGCAACCATGCTGTCCATCAAAAGAAGACTGGATTTAAAAAATGTGGCACATATACATGATGGAATACTATGCAGCCATGAAGAAGAACAAAATCATGAATTTTGCAGCAACCTGGATGGAGCTAGAGTCTATAATACTGAGTGACCTCTCACAGAAACAAAGATCTGAGTATCACATGTTCTCACTCATATCGTGGACCTTGATCATCCAACGTATTACCATAAGAAAATGACTGACAGTGGTGGGAAACTATGGTGGGGAGAGGAGAAGGGAGATGGGATTCATGGTAGTAAATATCTGTCTGGGGATGGGGAGACACCTCTTACCAAGAAGGGTGCCTGAACGAAGCATATTTGTATACCTAACCCTTAACTGTACCCCACAATATCATAAAAAATATTGATTATTTAAAAATATCAAATATCTCTAAGTATGTTTCTGGGGGCGTCTCAGTTGTGCTATTCAGTGTTGAATAACACAGAGCTTAACTGTTCCAATTCTGTGGGAAATACACATTTTCAAAAAGCACAAACAAATAAGTCACCTTTTTTTCATATACCTTTATTAGCAGTTAGCCCAGCCATTGAATTCGTATCAGTAAAAGCAACTTTGAATAGATGAATGGATAGCTGACTGGCTGGCTGGCTGGATGGATGATTTTATGACTAGAGATAGATAGATAAATAGATAATAAAGTAACTGCTGTTGTTTCCTTTCTGATCTCAGAAGATCTTGACAGGGCCTTCAGTCATCTGAGATCTACTTTTATTGGTTTCTCTTTTTTGGATGGTGGGCTAGTTCCATTCTTGAGGGAATGGTGGTTTTTGATTTTTTTTTTTTTTTAACAACCGTTCAGGGCCCAATGTAGGTACCTAGGGGAAATGTTTCTCTGAAATGTATGAATGTCTGTGAAGCTGGTAAACATTCATAATACAGCTACCAATGTATGCTTTGCAAACCAGTCTGGACAAATTGCCAGTCTCAAAGATTCTTTTGAGGAAGAATAAACATCCTGTATTTGCACTCTTGTTAAGATGATGTCCTGATTTTCTCCAAAACCTTCCAAATTCTGGCTGCTGAGTAGATGATGCTGACTTGCAGATACTGTTTGTTGTTTAAATCATTGAGTTGGTTGCAAACCTCTGAGCCCCAACTAAAAAAAATGAGTGGCTTCAGATGGAATAAAAAAAGTGATACCATGGTGTGGTATAATAGAGAAAATATAACTTTTGTGGTTTTAATACAGAGAAATCAATCTCTCTTCTAATACAAAATCATTTGTAACTGTCAGTGCTTCAACTTAGCTGATAATTAGGCTTATTTCACAGGGCAGTTAAGAGAACCAAGTGAGATAATGCATGTGCAAATGCTTAGTTCCTGTAAAGTAATGGTCCTCTACCTTTTTTGGCATCAGGGACCAGTTTCATGAAAGACAATTTTTCCATGGATGGTGGAGGCAGAGAGGTGAGGGGGAGAAGGGGGGATAATCAGGTATTAGAGTCTCATAAGGAACACACAACTTAGAGCCCTCTCATGCCCAGTTCACAATAAAGTTCATGCTCTTGTGAGAATCTAATGTCGTCTGCTGATCTGACAGAAGACAGAGCTCTGCTCACCTGTTGCTCACCTCATGCTGTGCAGCCCAGTTCCTAACAGGCCACGAACCAGTACCAGTCTGCAGCCTGGGGGTTAGAGACCTTTGCAAAGGATTTTAAAATGCTTGCTGTGGTTTTTGCTGGATTGAAGAGTTCATTTTGCTGGTACCATTCAATGACACTATGACTAAGATAATTATCACTCGTATTCTGTCTCTCCACTTCCTCACCCTCCTTTGTTTTTCAGTGCAGTCAATATATGTTTAGTCTATACACTGTTTTCTAAGCTGAAAGTCGTGCTACCTGCATTCAACAGATTTTTCCCCCTCTTCTGGACATACTCTGGAATATAGAAGCTATTTCAGGAATTCCAAATGTTAGCTCTAAGGATAGATTTTAGAATTCAAATAATATAGACACGTGTTTATCTTTTTCCCATAGGAACGTACTCCAGATGTGTATCTTAAAGACAAATTGGCATTTATTTTCCTTATACACATTGCACTGGGCTACGTAAGAAAATTGCAGATTAAATCAGCATTTTCCTCCTGCTGGATGTGAATTAAATCAATGCTGAAATGAGGGTCCTAGTAAATCTA
Source organism: Carlito syrichta (assembly GCF_000164805.1). Classification (NCBI taxonomy): domain Eukaryota; kingdom Metazoa; phylum Chordata; class Mammalia; order Primates; family Tarsiidae; genus Carlito; species Carlito syrichta. The sequence goes on from NW_007081298.1 coordinate 248,542, forward strand.
TGTGATAGAAGTTACCAGAACCAGTGTTTGATGGTTTAGTTCCTTGAAGAAATTGGCAACCTTTTTGCAATACAGAGAGTGTTAACAGCACCCTTTTTTCTTATTCCCTTTGCTTTACAACTATTCCCAACCTTTCTTAGATATTAATATCTAAGCCAGGGTTATGGTAAAGGGCTCTATTTGCATCTACTTCTTATTTGCACATTACTATTGATATTTATTCACTCTTGTGGATCTATCAAATACCAGTCTTTTGTGAAGTTGCATAGTAAAGTGTTAAGAGAACATTTTCTCAAGTCAGATTCTCTGTGCTCAAATTCCTACTCTGCTGTTCGCTGGCTGTGTGAACTCTCTGTGCCCAAGTAGCCACTTCATAGGAGTTTTTGTAGGAGGATTAAATCTCAGCAACATGCATAGAAAAGTAGGTGGCACATAATAAGCAATATGTAAGGTTTTGGCCAGGCTTGGTGGTTCAACCTGGAATACTAGCACTTTGGGAGGCTGAGGCGAGTGGATTGCCTGATCCCATGGGTTCGAGACCAGTCTGGGCAACTTAGCAAGACCATGTTTCTACAATAAATAAAAAATTAGCCAGGTGTGATAGTGCATGCCTGTAGTTCCATCTGCTTGGAAGGCTGAGGTGAAAGGATCATTGAAGTCCAGCAGGTCAATGCTGGGGTGGCTGTGAGTGTGCTATTGTACTCCAGCCTGGGTGATGGAGTGAGACACCAATTCCAAAATAAATAAATAAAAAGTAAAATTTTGTTAAATAAAATAAAGCTGAGTGGATTCCCTGCATCGCTCACATTATCTAACACATTACCTTCCCCCTGACAGGTACACAATGCATATTTATTTGATGACTAAATAAAACAATAAATTAGAGTGGGACAGAGGACATATGGGTTTACTCTACTTTTCTGCTAAATAGCTATGCAACCTTGCACATCAAATTTAAGTTTCAATGGAGCTGCTTTCTCATCTGCAAAATAAAAATAATATTTGTCCAATGTTTTTCAGAGTAATTATAATTATCAAATTGATAATGTACTTTCAATGAGTTGAATCAATATCTATCTATATCTATCTATCTCTATAAGGTCTTGTAACATTTGCATTTCTCAAATTACTAAATCAATTCTACTGGGAATATGCTTAGTAAAATAGTTAAGGTTTGACAGACATACCTGGTCCAGAGGTTGCCCATTGTCATGAGTGCTAAGACCTAAAAACTAGCAGCCTGTGTTCATTCTTGGGAATAGAGGAAAGTGTTTCAAGGTCCCCATCTCAGTAAGGAAAGCCTTCTCCTTTGCTTCCCAGGCCTGCTGAGCTATATTTGGCGACTTCTTGTTAAGGAACCTGAGCAGACTTTGTGTGTCTGGTCTTCCTTTATTGCATTCCTCCACTCCGCTAGGCCAGGCTCCAAGGACAGTGGTTGGAAGCTGTTTGTCTTTATGCTTGATGGATGTTGCAGTCTGTAATCCGTGAACCGAAACAAGGCTCCTTTTCCATTGCAGCTGGCATATCTTGTTGTGTTTATGAGTCTGACAGGCAAACATATCTGAGGCATATCTCATATGCTGATCTGTGAAGGAGATAAGCCCCTTGTTTTGCTTGACTGGAAACAAAATATGCAGGTGGTAGAAAACCCTGCACTGATTTCGACTTGGGGTGAGACAGCCAGGATAAGACTGGGTACTCCTTGGGCATACTCCAGCCTCTGCCATTTGATCATTGATCATTTGACTCAGTTTGCAAACCATTGTAGGGAAGGGTAAGTTCCTTCCTGCCTCAACACACTGACTTTTGTTTATTTACTTTATTTCATAAGCTATTGCCACTATTTTGTCATGGATTTTATGATAGCAAAAATTAAAAAGCAAATTGTGTCAGACTTCATGTGCTGTGTGAGTTTATGCATTTTATTTTTACTTTTTGATTCAGATTTTTCACTTATAAAGTGCATTCCATTTTGGTTTAACCCAGATTTTTTTTTTTTTGAGACAAAGTCTCACTTTGTTTCCCACATTGGAGTGAAAGTAGCATGATCATAGCTCACTGTAACTTTGAACTCCAGTGCTCAGTGACCTCCCTGCCTTAGCCTACTAAGTAACTTGGACTATAGGCATGTGACGGCATGTCTGGTTAATTTTTAAAAATTCTTATTTTGTGTTTTTGTAGAGATAAAGTCTCACTATGTTCCTCAGACTGGTCTCAAACTCCGAGCTTCAAAGAAACCTCCCACTTTGGGCTCCCAAAGTGCTGGAATCATAGGCATGGGCCACCATGCCCAACTACCCACTAGATTTTACAGAATAAAACCATTTTCTTTGTTGAAGCAAGACTATACAAGTGTACACATGGCCTGGAAGAAGAGGGTTGAGGGACTCCAAAGAAGTCTATTTCTGAAAAGAGCTTGAATTTTGATTCACACATTATTATTGCATTTTTTTTGACATATTTATAATCAGGGTTCAGATGTCCTGGCCTCCTAGAGAGACTAAACATCCTGAGGATAGAAGGCTATTGATAATGTGTAAACATTAGGTAGGAAGATAACGAATAAGTGTTTTGTATGTCTTACCTATCTGGACATTCAGAAAAATGTGGTTGAGATGTTTTCTCTCTCACCTGAAATTTAGACTTTGCAGTCTTTCCTTTATTACTATCTTTCCTTTTCTGATCCCCTGAAGATTATTAATTGGTTCCAATGGTTTTTGTATCAGATATTTAATTAAGTCCTCCTTTCTGTCTAACTCTCTGCCAATACATATTTTTCACTTTCTACCTGCAATGCTCAAACATAAGTTGATGCCAAATGCATGCTGTTTGATTGTATTCTATCCAGATTTACTTGCAAGAAGGATGAGAGCTGTGGTGTTTATTCCAGCTAGTTTTACAAAGCCACTGTTAGCCCTCAATGTGTGTGGCCGAGAAGGAGGCCGGAGAGGAAAAATGAGGTAGATGTCCTTCCCAGATCTTAATTAATTTATGAGAGAAATGAAAAACAGCAGATCAGATGATGCTGGCCTTTTGCCAGACTGAGCTACAACAGTGTTAGCTGAGACATGATCAATATCGAAGACTTGATCTGCAGACCTTTTTTAGTAGTGCTCCTTCACTAGTCAAGTATTTCCTGCAACTTTGTGGTGAGAACCAACCTCATGGGTTAGAGTCTTGTCTTGTGGGAAGCCTCTGGGGAATCAAGAGCTGGTGGTCATACTGCTGTCTAATCCATCACTCAACAATTGATTTGTAACTCTTGATTTTCCTAGTTTGTTCATGGAGTTACTTCTAGATTATGGTGACTGCAGAGGCAGAGATTGTGCTGTATGAGTTATTTATTGCTGCATAACAAATCACTCCAAAATTCATTAGCTTAAAACAACAAGAGGGCATTATCTTACAATTTCTGTGAGTCAGAAATCGAGGTGTGACTTAGCCGGGTACCTCTGGTTCAGAGTCCAAGGTGATAGCCAGAGCTTCAGTCATCTCAAGGCTCAACTTGGGAAGGCTCTACTTCCAAGCTCACACCTATTGCTGTTGGCCATAGGTGGATTGTTGGCCAGAGATGTCACTTCCTTGGTACATGGGCCTCTCTGTGGGGCAACTTACAACATAAAAGTTGCCTTTGTCTGGGGTAGAGGAGGTAGGCAAGATGAAAGCCACTATCATTTTACATCTCATCTTGAAAATGACATCACTCCTGCTGTATTCTTTTTATCCCTTGGAAGTGAGGTCAGTAAGTCCAGGAGATTTAGAGGGAGGAAATAACACAAGGGAATGAGTACCAGGAGGGTGGAACAATTGTAGACCATCTACAGACTATCTTTCACAGGTACATACAGCACAAAATAGACATTAGAATGCCCGCATTTCAGGGTTTGCTGAGATGGTATATAATAAGTACTATCACAGTGCCTACCACAGAGTAACATAGCATTTTTCTATTTCCTACCACCCTTTTCACATGGCCTGGTACATAGTGAGCGTTCAAGTACCTATATGATCATAAAGTTCTGTCTAGTTTATTAAAAGCAGAGTCTCCCTGTTTTGAAAACGATTAATGTTTGGGGTTATCCTTTCTGGACAACTTTCTTTCTGTGTTTCATTTCTCCCGTCTTCATCAGGGGAATGAATTTAAGTCTGAAATAAAATCACTCAAAAATAAAGAATAACTAAAGCAGACTTAGAATAACCTTTTTAAGCACAATTAGAAGTTTCTTCTTTAGGTCAGGAATGCTGTTGCTAATTTTTCACAGCAGATGATAAGAATGAAAGTCTCTCATGACCTAGAAAACATTCTCTCTGCTAATCTGGTCTCACCTGGAGGTTCGGTAAATAGAAAGCAGAGCACACAGTGTGTTTAGTCCTCACCACATAGCCTGAGGCACTAGATAGATACCCACTCAGGACCTGTCTTCTGTGAACCTGGAAAGCAATGTTTTTGTTTTGACTATTTCTTCTGTAGTTAAATTCTTGATCCCTCTCCCTACAGAATATGAGAAATTATCATCCTTGTTAATTCCATTATCAAAGATATTCATTAGATTTCTGCTTCCACATGGACCGGTTAAAAAAAAAAAGTGCTTCTCATGATCCCTGACCTTTTCAGCAATTATAAAAAGAGATAACAAAGGAATAAAGTTGAATTAAAATTAAACTATAACTAGAATAAAATGTCCTATAGAACTAGACCTATCAGTTGTTTTGTAGATCAGCTTCTTATAATTGGGGCTATAATATGAGACAAATGTATAATAACCAGTTAGATGTGCCATAAACTATGACAATTATTATACCAGTTTGTGGTATAGTGCTATACTACATGGTGGAATTTTGCTCCATTTATGCTATATTCTGGGAAAAGGATGAAAATATCTGTCAGGGTGCATATGGCCCTATTGATCAGCAGTATTTAGGTAGGGTTTACCAAGACTGGGAAAAGGGACTTTTTATTTAATTTCAGTTGTTTTGTAGCCATGTTCCTAGTTAGAAATATACATTGACTTATGTAGATATTCAGTAAATCTTTATGAAAATGAGGCTGGTGTTTATATTGGCTGAAGTGACAAGATAATGAGTCCAAAAGACTTTTCCTTTTGATGTGCTTTGTTCAGAATGATACTTGAAAGATGCCCAGAATTTCTCTTGCTACTGTTAGAATCAGAGGATCTATCTCAGGGTGAAATCAAACTTTAGAGGTCATTGAGTTCAATAGCCATAAAGGTCTTTTTGCAAAACTCATGGCCACTCAAGCTACTTTAGTCATCAAAGTAGCTTACAAAGAAAAATAAGGCACCAATGGGAGGTTAGACTTTTGCCAGCTATGTGGTGGTAGATACCACGTTTCTTTCTTTGAGTTGGGGTCTCACTCTGTCACCCAGGCTGGAGTGCAGTGGCACTATCACAGCTCACTGCATCCTCAAACTCCTGGGCTTAGGCTATGCTCTCACCTCAGTCTCCTGAGTAGCTGAGACTATGGTACACAACACCACATCTGACTAACTTTTGATTTTTTTGTAGAGATGAGGTCTTGCTATATTCCCCAGGCTGGTCTCAAATGATTGGACTCAAGCAATCCTGCTGGCCTTGGCCTCCCACAGTGCTGGGTTTACAGGCACGAGTCATCACGCCTGGCCGATACCATATTTTCTACTGTTCCATTGGAAATGAGTGACCTAGACCCATGGCCTATAAATACTGCCTTGTGACTTAACTTACATGATAAAAATAAATCCAAGGTATGCCTGCATACTTTCAAGACCCCAGATGCCAAATAGTGCCAAGACCACTTTTTTGTAACTGATTCACACACGGGGAGACTAAATAAGATGAATCCTGTTTCAATATATACACTTCTTAGACAAGTAGGAGAACAAGAAGTGGTAAAATAAGGTATTTTTCAGTTCATTGAATATAGTAGCAACTTGGTTCTGATTGTTAATGTTTGTTCCTGCCACATAACTTATAGTTGTGTCAGATTGAAAACTCCCTTGGATATAATTTTATTTACACCTACACATACATATATTTCTAAGAGATGAACGACCATTTCTGGAAATACTTAGAAGTAAAAAATTTGAGGTTTTTTTTCCCCGCATTGCTACAAATTAGGTAAATAACTTCCGCTTTTTGGGCCTCACTTGTAACACTGATAAAAAGAAGAGGCTTCACTGGATGATCTATAAGCTCCTTCCAGCCCTAGCATGTTGTTAGCCCACGATTCTTGTGTAGGGATACCAGAAGATGATGGAAGAGAGGACCTAACTTTTCTGTCACCAGTCTTTATGATTCATGGTGTTATGTATTTCTCCTTGAGCCAACACTGCTGCTTTTCCTGACAAAAGCAAGCCTACATTCCCCTGCTTCTTAGAAGGCAACTGTGCTTCTAAGGAATGAAGATCATTCTCTTCCTGGTACTCTTCTGATTCTTGGTACCTGTATTGAGTTTCATGCTCCCTTTCTTGTTGAGAATGCCATTGGCTATAGAAAGACACTTTAGCTGAATTACCAGGCAAATGTTACCAATGCAAAACTCCAATAAGGGGGACTTGAATCTTGGGATTTGCATAAATAAATTCATTTGTTTAGGAAACTGAAGACTGATTAGAAACCCATCATAGTAAAATATCTGCTTTAAAAATATTTTTCATTGTAAAATAAGAACTGGAAGGAAAATATAAATATATCATTGAAATAGTGGTTTCTTCATAAAGAAAAAGATAGACAAACCAATGGAATACATTCTGTAGTGTAATAAATCATTAGGATACTACAATTGTTTAAAACTTGATTCAGCCTTGTAATCAGATGAAAGGATAATCTAAATAATTAAATATCTTTGTTTTAAAGCCCAATATAGCTGTTTGTTTCAACCTTCTCCACTCTAATTTTTTTCCCCAAGGATATGCCCAAAAGAATAATAGATGGGTATTAATGTTCCTGCCTCTTTAACTCTTTGGAAGAAATGCCAGTAGATAGGTGAAGATATAAAAAAGAAAGACAAAGTCACAATGGATCACCATTCACTAACTGAGAGTTGTTAGTATATTAAGATCACTCTACCTGTCAACCTTATTAAACCACCTGAAGGAAGAGTGGAAACACTTCTTAATTAGTTCCACTGGAGACTTCCTGGGAATGACAGCTGGGGAAAGCCATAAGCAAGTAACAAGAGAGGATTGTGGTTTGCTTTGTAAGCATATCTGGCCATTTGTAGATCCCTGAGTTCTACTGAAGTTAAGCCTCTAAATGTCCTTGACTCACCTTAGAAGCGAAGTCAGTTTGATCTCTTGTCTGAGGATATGTACAGGGAAGAAACAGACATGTAAAGAATTTGAAAAATGGCATTAAGAGATATAAATCAACCATTTTGTTTGAACTACAGTTACCAAGTGGAATATATTTTTTAAAGAGTTTCTCTAAGAAAAAGTTTTAATTTGTAGGAGATCCCCCAAATGAGAGCAGTTTGCACAGTGAGGCTCAAGTCTAATCAGTTAGGATTGATGGCTAAAGGGAATCTCTTTGTATCTACTTTATTGCAGTTTTTGATTCACACTCCACAGTTTCTCTCCAGAGTGTATCTGGGGGTCACACATTGCCATTTCACCTTCTACTCAGAGCCTTTACTTTCTAGATCTCCTGATCTTTCACATGGATAATTTCTCCTTTGTCCTTAGGCCTTTGGGATACCTCACCAGCTTCCTTTGTTTTCTTTTACAACGGCATGGTGGTAATTTTCTAAGTTCTATATTCTACAAGAACTTGATGAATGACAAGAAAGAAGCCTGTGACAATTTTTTGATCCAAGGCTCCCAAAACAAAGTTTTTGCCAAATGCCTATCTTGCTCTCCTGCTATGTGCTTGTTGTGGTCTTTCTTTTGCTTCTTTTTCCTTTGGTCATCCGCCTAACTACAGCTGGGATTTCCTGATTGGTCAAAATTTAGTGGCCCAGACACAATCTATTGTCTTTTGGACAAAAGGAAATATTGGTCCTATAATCTGATGGTTTATCTTATAGCCTTCCCCCATTAACTTTGTTTTGTTTTTGAATTTCTGCTTCCCTTCTCCCTCCTAAGCAAGAGAGTAGTCAACAATTATTTTAGCATTTAGTGAGCATAGGCCTAGCACTGTACTAAGTATTTTTCATCTATTACTTCACTAACTCTTTAGAGACATCAGTGAATTTGGTTCTGTCATCATTCCACTTTTGTAGATGGTAAAATTGAGTCTCTAAGGTCCTTTAAGTTAGCAAGTGTAAGTACATGGATTAAAATAAAATCTACCGAATTGTGATCCCAGTGGTTAATATTTATTCCAGACTACTTACCTATTCTGTGTCAGTAGAATTAACCACTGTCTGGTTAATTAAAATGAAAATGGAGTAATAAAATATGTGATTTGTCCAAGCTCTCTACCTAATGAAGGAGATAGATTTTTTAAAAAATATATCAAAAAATAAACTACTATGTAGTCCAAAAGTGCTTTTACAGAGATATGAGCAATGTTCTGTCGCAGACAAAAATAAAAAAAAAGACATCAGTTTTTCTCACGGCAAACTAAGAACATTCTAAAATAATCCACGTTTGTTACAAAAGCAGGCTTTCCATGGTTACTGCCAGGCACATGGTATCTCCCATGGGCTGGTGATACAAATGCTATATAGACAGGAAAAATAGTTTGAAAAGACATGAGGACAAAGCCGTTTCCAGTCTCCCAGTCTCTCACTTCTGTTGATTGATCCAAAAAATTCCCTGGATCTAGGTTTAATGTTCAAGAAGGGAGAAATATAAATATATTTATATATATTATATACATATTTTATACATAAATACACATCACAACATATACATACATAAGCATATCCATATATTCACATAAAACATATACATGAATATATATGTACACACATATATCACATATTTCTCTTTTTTTAGATTGGAAAACATAATTCATTTAGAAAGTAAATTAGAGAGAGAGCGACAAAGGATATTCACCTCCCAAAGGTAGGGGAGGGGGTCAAAGCTAGAAAACATGGCAACCATAGCTCAAAGACCCATGTAGACACAACAGAGTTTAACAAAGCAATGGTGTATAGCACATATTTTAAGAAGCTGTCTTCTACTACTGTCTTAATGCACAGTAAGATGTAGGTGCTGGCCGGGTTCAGTGGCTCAGCCTATAATCCCAGCACTTTGGGAGGCTGAGGTGAGTGGATTGCCTGAGCCTGCAGGTTTGAGATCAGCCCAGGAAACTTGGCAAGACCTCGTCTCTACAAGAAATCAAAAATTAGCCTGGTGTGGTACCACGCACCTGTAGTTCTGGCTACTTGGAAGTCTGAGGCAGAAGGATCACTGGAGCCCAACGGGTTGACACTTGAGTGACTGTGAGTGTGCCATGGCACTCCAGCCTGGGCAACAGAGTGAGACTCTAACTAAAAAAAAAAAAAAAAAAAAAAAAAAAAAAGGGGTTTCATGAATTTATTTGACACAGCACCCCCAAACCTTTAAAATATATACACCTCATCACATGTAACTAATATATTGTGTGAGGGAAGGGTGTTTGCTTTATTCTTTTATATTAGAAAATGAAAACATTTTTACATTTGTTGAATTATTGTGTATGTAAAACTCTGTGTGTGTGTGTGTGTGTGTGTGTGTGTGTCTGTGTATACACAGTACCATTTTTGGTGAGGATGGAACAGGAACTGGATGAACGGGTTCTCAGGATCATGGCACCCAAAAGTGAGTTTGCAATCACCAGCATTACAGTGGACATCATGGAAATTTAGAACCAGAAGAGATACTGCAGATTACCTCCAGCCTAAGTCACACCCAAGAAACAAGACCAAGAGAAGTTAAATGGCTGGACCACAGAATGATAGATGGAACTGTGCTTGGATTTTCAGTCTCCTGAATGAGTCCTTCTCCCAGTCCATCGTGTACTTTGCATCTGGCATAAACACTGGAAATTTTTCTAATATAGGCTAGTTGGATTGGCAAGTCTAGACTGAACAAATTGAATATGTATGCCATACAAAGCTTAAAGAAATTCAGATTTACTTCTGGCAAATTAACTTAGGAAATTAATTTATGAATATTCAAATAAAGGCCAGATATTCATTAGCATGGCTCCTCTTTTGTATCTCACAGTACCAGATAAATGAAATTTTCTTTTAGGAGAGCTGAGGATTGTCACACTATACAACTTCCATTTAAATTTATAGAATAGGAGCAGGAGAGTAAACTGATGGAACTTTTTTTCCCTGTCTCCTTCATTTTTAAATGGATGATGACATGCTTCAGAGCAGCATCTCCAAACAAAAGATGACAAATTCTCATTTATTTTCCATCAGTGGCACCGTGTGAGATGTTGTACTAAGTCTAAGCTTAGTGCTCCTGAAGCAAAGAAGTCTTTTTCTTACAGCAACGTGGTGCCTCTGTAAAAATAACCATTCCATTGACAGTTACTCTGTCAAGAGTATTGGCAAGGTGAAGAAGACCTATTTGATTTTACTGAAGCTATTAGTCTGAAACTCTGATCTGTGAATCTGGATGGAAACCACATGAGGGAAAGGATGCCTGCCAGAAGCAGTGACTTTTGTACATTCTCAAAAACAAAGGTCATGTGAAAACACTGAATTGAAAATAGAGCGCTAGAAATGAAGCAAAGGATGAAGGAAAATTGTACTGAGCTTTTGTAATGCTCTAACCATTCTACTAAGCTGTTTATGTTGTGTGCTTGAAACAGTCAGCTGGCTTTATCTTTTTTTCCTTTTTCCGCCATCACTGGTGGTTGTGTATGGGGGAACCAGGGAATGGAGACTGCAATGTGAAGGAATTGTTTTGTTGTTATGTTTTTTTTATGTAAAAATAAGATAATGTGACATTTGCTCCTGAGAGACATTTCTTCAAGATTCCAGTAGAGTATTTTATGACTGGAAAATTTCTAGAATCTTTAAAAACTAGAATTTTCAAAAATAAACAAAAGTAGGAAAGTATAGGAAAAGTCATCAGGGATTTTTCTATGAAACAGTGTTACTCCTTTACTGATGAATTGTAACTATCAGAGCTAAGTTTCTTATGATGTAAGCATAGTGATATCAAAAATGATAGCATGGGGAAGTTTTGAGGAGCGATGGAACGTTTGTTCTGTGTCTAGGTGTGGTGGTAGAGACATAAATCTATACATTTGTTAAAATTCATTAAGCAGTACACCAAAAGAAAAAAATACTCAATATTGCAGCATGATAACTTTAAAAATAAAATTTTAAAAGTTCCAGTAAAACTTCTAACTCTAAACCAAAGTATGTTGGAGGATGTCTAACAAAAGTGATTATCATTTGAAAATACTGTCCACTGACTGTTAAAGTCTAATAAATTATAAAAGTATTGTCACTCTTCATATGAAATAAAATTATCAACTTTATTTCTTAACCATTCTTCTTTCTTGATATCTGTAATAATTTGTGTCTATTTCATTCTGTATGCCTTGATATTACACAACCATAAAAAAGGACAAAAGTATGAACTTATGCAGCAACTTGGATGGATTTAGACTCTGTAATACTCAGTGATGTATCACAGAAACAAAGAACTGAGTACCACATGTTCTTACTCATAAGTAGACACTGAACAATTATTATAATACTACAAGAAAGGGGTTGGCTATAATGGGAAACTGCTGAGGGGTGGGAGAGGGATACTTCATCAATAAGGTTACCTGATCTCAATCCAGGTGACATAGGGACCAACGTGAGGTCCAAATTTTACCTGTATAATGAACATTTGTATACCTAACCCTGAACTGTACCCCACATCTTTAAAAGAAAATGCAGAAATAGACTTTAGGGATTCAGATTAATGGGTGAAAGTCCCAATTATACCTTCTTCTTTTTTTCCCCTCTTTTAATTTTTATTTTAAAATTGTGGGGCATAATTCAGGGTGAGAGATACAAATATTCATTGTGTAGGTACCCTTGTTGATGAGGTGTGCAATTATACCTTCTAATAGGTCAAATGTGAGGGCTTCAGTTGGTTCTTATCCTTGTATTTCTCCAGTCATCAATTCTCCTATTGATTTTTTTTTTTAACAGAGGTCAAGCACATGTTCGTAGGTGACACCAAAATGCTTCAGAGAGTTTGTCCCTTCTCCTTCCTTTCTGTTCTGATTTAAACCCCTTGTGGCATTTTCTACAGCATGGCTAGTGATAAATGGGGTTGATAATGACATAGAAATGAACTTAGAAGTAAGTTTATGGCACTGCCGGGTACCATCTGTTAATGTAAATGTTTAAGGTAAAATGCATTAAGGCTTAAGAGCTGACGAGACATTTTATTTGCCTCCTGCCTTTGGAGTTAGGCCTGGCACCTGCCTAAGTCTACAGGGTTCTTGGTTAAAATTGAAGCCTAGTTTTTCCCTTTTATCTGCTGCTATTCATTTTCTGGAGTGGAATCCTAATCACTTAGTTGAATTCTGTTTGTTGAATTAACTGGGTTAAACAGTAAAAATTAAGTTGTGTCGATTTTTGTTGGAAGTTTTTCAAGTATGTAAATTAATTATGTTTATATGGCTCTTTGTCATTTATGATTATCTGTTAAATAGTTTAATTTTTTGTCTTCAGTATTGGAAAGTTAAGCACTATTCTTTAGTGCTATCATTGTCAATAAAAATAATCTATTAAATTACTGAACTGTTTTTAAAATCATTATTAATGTTATTTGAATTACATTGTAATCTTCTGTGATCTCATAATAAAATATAGATGTTTGAAGTTACCCATTTTATTTTTAACCCTTGAAAGCATATTACTGGAGAATAAAAGTAGCATATCTCTGTTCATGGGTTGTCTTCAAAAGGGAAAACTCAAATCAGCTACTAAATATAAATCAATATAGAGTTTGGGCTTATAGAGTAGGGTTTATGTACCACAGCAGACCTACCAAAGTGAAACAAAGCACAGAAGCAGAAGGAACAGTGAGGAGAATCAGATGGAGAAAAGAAATGAGGGGAAAGAAAAAATAATCTGAATGCAATGCAAGGCTATTTAAATAAATGAGTAGGATACTTTCCAAATAGGATTCATATTGGAGTTTTCTTTTCTAGAAGTCTCTGAGTATTATGAGGTAAAAAATGATTAGAAATGGATTGGTTTTCCTCTGAGTGAGTGAAACTACCTGTTCAGCTGAAATGGTTCTGATGATCTTGCCTCTGAAGCTTGTCCTTTGAGATCAGCAAAAAAAAAAAAAAAAAAAAGGTCTATTTTCTCATCTCCTATTTGAGCTGGCATTGATTGATGCATAATTAAGATCACTAGGAAAAGTGTTAAGAGCTGCAGGTTCTCTGGATTCTCTCATTTTTCACGACTGTTTTTTTTTTTTAAGACTCTTGTGATCCTTATACTATAAACACTTGGTGGCCTGGTCTTGGGGGCAGGGAATTTATGGTAGGATGATAAGAGGATGTGAAATATATAGAATTTTAGTCTGCAAAGAAAAGACCAAGAGAGAATCCAAATGAAATTATGCCTCTCTGTATGAAATTCTACAGGTCGTTTAGCCCAACTCCTTTATGTCACAGGATAGGAAGCTGAGCACTTTTGAGGTAAAGTAATTTTCTCAGGGTCATACAGCTGGTCAGAGACAGAGGCACTGTCCTCTACACTAGGCCATCATTCTTCTCTTGAACTTGGGATTGTAAGCTCTCTTTGTAACTGCTTGAGAAGTAGATTGTAACCTTCCCTATTGCCTATTCTGGAAACTATATGCTGGGGAAAACTGAAAGAGTAACGTAGAGTAACATCGAATCTTAAATCATTTCTCCCATTTTGAATGTGGGTGCATGTTGCAGAGGTCTGAGTTAGCATAGGAAACATGGAGATTCTCTGATAGACAGTTGACCACTCACTCTTGATCTGATGGACATTGCGGAGTCTTCACACATTCTGGAGTTATGAAGTCAGCATTCAGCCAGAGGGTATAATTTGAAAACTTTTCCTCAGCTTTCAAGGATCTGTAGAGATAATTTAGTCAATGCTTCTTTTCATTGGTTTTCCTAATAAAACTTAATTTTGATAACATTAAAAATATTGAAACAAGTTTGGTCTTCTTCTGTATCTACAATATGCTAAATGTTTTCCATGGAGCTGAATAGGTATTTAATAGGTCATAGGCTTAGGTCACCCTTATAGTTTTATGAAAGTAAAAAAGCTTTTTAAAAAGTTAGTGGAAAAGACATTGATCTTGATTATATAAATTGGCTATAAGAGTTTAGAAAAGGAAGAGTTCACATACTTTCTCTGAAAAAATAATATTCTACAGGGGGGAGTAAATATTTATAACAACAAATTGACAAGTCTTGTGGCTTTGTTTGAACAAAGCTCTGTGGGAACACAGGACTGCAGTGCCAGATACAGGCAGAGAAAGTTTTGCAGTGGTGGTGACATTTAAGTAGAATCTTGAAGAATGCAAATTTCCAGTAGAGAAAAGAGAGAAGAACATCCAAGTGGAATAGTAAAGGGGAAAATATGTCATTCGCCATGTTTTCACAGGGGGCCTAACTCAAGTACAATCCAATTTAACCCAATGCTCAGTGCTCCCTTTTCCTTCACAACCATTTGTTTATTTGTTTGCAGTGCAGCCTTGACCTGCCAGGCTTGGGTGATCCTTTCACCCCAGCCTTCCAAGTAGCTGGAACTATAGGCATCATGCCCAGCTAATTTTTTGATTTATTCAGAGATGAGGTCTCTCCGAGTGGCCTAGACTAGTATTGAAACCCTGGGCTTAGGCAATCCTCTCGCCTGCACCTCCCAAAGTGTTGGGATTACAGTTGTGAGCCACCATGCCTGGCACATTCTTTTAAAGAAGTATATGCACAACTCCTTAAATGAGAAATTCCAGGCCAGGCTCAGTGACTCAGTCTGTAATCCCAGCACTTTGGGAGGCTGAGGGGAGAGGATTGCCTGAGCCCACAGCTTTGAGACCAGCCTGGGCAACTTGGCAAGACCTCGTCTCTACAATAAAACAAAAATTAGCCCGGTGTGGTAGCATGCACCTGTAGTTCCAGCTACTTGGAAGGCTGAGGCAGAAGGATTGCCTGAGCAGGTCGACTCGGGGTGGCGGGGAAGTGTGTCACTACACTCCAGCTTGGACAACAGAGTGAGACGCCAACTAAAAAAAAAAAAAAAAAAAAAAGGCAACCCCCTCTGGTCCCCTCCCAATGTGGGAACTTTTCTGTCCTCTCAATAAATCCTGCTTTTAAAAAACGGGCGGGGGGGGTGGGGGGGGGGGCGGGGGGAGAATTCCAGACAGCTACTGCTATCTAAAACTTTTATTTTTGAGAACTTTCCTGGAAGAGTCCTCTGGAGAGAAGATAAGAAGATGCTTTCAGCTGCACTTGGAAAGAAGGTGAGATACTAGGTCACCTGTGCATTTGGGAAATAACAACTAACCCATCTCTGGCTAATGCAACCTTAGTATTCTTAGTGTTCAGGTGAGTTGGAACAATGTCAGTATAACTGGAAGTTGTCCAAGGCTAACTGTGCTTGAGATGAAATGGTGAATTCCCTCAGGATCAAGACACAATTTTCCTCGGTTATGTGGAGGGTGGTGGTCCTGAAAGGTCGGGGAGAAGATAATTGCCAGATCTTGTGTTCCCTTCTGCAAAATCTTTTGCAATGTTTCAGATAAGTCATTTGGACCATCTGAACCCTGAAGTGCTTCAGCTTCCACTTAATAAGAAAAGTTGCTTGAGCCTTTCTCATTCTGCTCACCATCTTAACCTTCTCCTTGAAGATCAGCATAAAGTAAGATGAGTTGAAATCCCAGGAGA
The DNA here is from genome assembly GCF_000164805.1 of Carlito syrichta. Classification (NCBI taxonomy): domain Eukaryota; kingdom Metazoa; phylum Chordata; class Mammalia; order Primates; family Tarsiidae; genus Carlito; species Carlito syrichta. The sequence continues at coordinate 264,373 of NW_007081298.1, forward strand.
AATGGGAACCTTTTACTACTTCCTGCAAAAGGTGATAGATGACTGCCCAACCCAGTCTTCTCCTTTAGCAGAGTCATTCCAAATTCCACCAAGATGAAGAATGATAATGGCAAATGTTTGAACACTTTTGAGGGCCTCCTTCTTCCCCCACATTCCAGCATGTCCATGTGTATGTGTATATATGTGCTTGAATATTTTATTACATATAATGATACTCTTTCAGGAAAACAAATTTCTAGGCTGTTCCCCGTGACTTGGGTTTAATTCAAGAATTCTCCTTAGAGTTCCTCAGATGCAATATCTCTAGAAGGGAAGAATTAAGTTAGAATTTATTCAATGTTTGTATAAGAAAGAGGGAAAGCTAGTCATTTAAATGTAAACACATTTTTAAAAATTGCATTGGCTTTTATGTTCTTTGTTTTTTCTTTGTCATATTAGCCCTTTGTTGTACGCCATGTTGAAAATGTGCCTTCCTGGTAAAGGCTAGACGTTTAGAAATAAGGCAGCTTGAATCATCTTGCAGGTTTTTAATTTTAAAAGACATTTCTTGTAATCTATATGATTAATTTCCCTGGATATGTAGGTCATTTCAATGAAATTGAGAAAGTAAGGACATTTTGCACAGCTAAATCTTTTTTTTTTTTTTGAGTTGGAGTCTCACTCTGTTGCCCAGACTGGAGTGCAGTGGCTGCTCCCGGCCACCGCAGCCTCACCTGCTGGGCTCTGGTGATCCTTCTGCCTCAGCCTTCTGAGTAGCCAGAATTACAGGCATGCACTACCATGCCCGGCTGATTTTTTTTGATTTATTGTAGAGATGAGGTCTCGCTGCCCAGGCAGGTCTCGAACCCACGGGCTCAGGCAATCCACTCACCTCAGCCTCCCTAAGGCACGGGATTACAGGCTGAGCCACCGAACCCGGCTCAGCTAAATCTTTTTTATGATGATTAAATGACACCAACATTTCCCCTTCAAAACCAAAACAAAAACAAAACAAAACAAAACAAAATATGGTTTCATTGTTCAAGTGTCACTATCAGGCTTTAGGGGGATACAGTGTTTGTAGCAAGTAGGACAGGAAAATCCAGCTCTTTCTTGAGCTTCTTGTGTTTTATAATCATTATTTCCCTCCTGTTCTTTCTCAGAGGGGTCAGTCAGTGGAGGCTTATTGAGCAGTTGCTGTGCTCACAGCCATGGGGGTTGGGGAATAAGAAGCTTGTTTCTCTTGCCTCAAAGTGTTAACAAATTTGTAGGGAAAATGTGATGTATTGCCCAACAGCATTTTGACAATTTGAATACCAAATGAGTAAAATAAAAAGTAACTTGGAGGTGCCTTGGTGAGGCAGTTGTTTGCTTTGAGCTTCCATGGATGAGAAGAAATCAAATAATCAGACAGGAGAAATATAAAAACAGAGTAGATGAGAACAGTATCATAAACAAAAGCATGTGGGCACTATCTCTAAGATAGAAATTTTATCTTTCTTCCTTATTCAACAGTTATTTCATACATGAATGAAAAAGGCCAAACATAGACATGAGTGCTTGCTTTTTACTTTCTGCCTCTTCAATTTTTCAAGAAACACTAAATTCACACCTAGCACTATTTTGACAAGCTTGGAAACTTTTTCACAAAATTCTTGTACATGGCAAGATGTTACTAAAATCAGATTTTTTCCCATGGAGATGATGACTGCAGAACTTTTCATTCACACCCTCAAACTCATGCAGAGAATAGACAAGATCTTTCTTGATTCTGCACTTTTTTGGCACCATTCAGTGGACTTGAAAGGAACACAAAAAACTCCCTGGAGAGAGCTCTTAACCTCATCTTGCCTCCTGGCCTCTTTCAAGAATGCTTATTTGACCTGAATTAAGATAGTGACCTTTTATTTCTCAATTTGAGGCATAAATTAATTGGGGATTTTGCATTATGTTTATATTTCTGAAATAACCATAACAATCTTATCTGAGTACTTTTCTGAACCAAGCCTGTAAACGACCACGTTTTGGATTTTTATAATAATACCACCTTCCCTTTGCTATATTAAAGAATGTCTATTAATGTTAGCAATTTTATGAAGCAATGACTATACTTTAACCTCAGAGACACTTTCTTTTTTTAAACAACAAGACATTTTGGCTAAAGGCTTGTCTCCGCTGGTTCTAGATTGCATAGAGTAATATACCCTTATCAGAACAGCTACTTTTGAACTTCTGATTGTTTCTCCGTTAATGTAATATGGTGATTTATTTTTTTATTACCAATATTTTTTATTTTGATATTGTGGGGTACAGTTAGGGGTTAGGTATACAAATATGCTTCATTCAGGCCCCCTTGTTGATAACAGATGTCTCCCCGTCCCCAGACAGGTGTTTACCATCATTAGTCACACCCCCCCCC
>NW_007081298.1:266790-267570 GCF_000164805.1 Carlito syrichta
CTTTGATTTGCATCTCCCTGATGATTAGTGAGGTTGAACATTTCTTTATGAGTCTATTGGCTGCTCGGATGTCTTCCTTTGTGAAGTGTTTGTTCATACCTTTTGCTCATTTTATAATGGGGTTGTGTGTTTTTTTCTTTTCAGCATGTTTGAGTTCCTTGTAGATTCAAGATGTTAAGCCTTTGTCAGACCTAGAGTTGGCAAATACTTTTCCCAGTCTGTAGGCTGTCATCCTGCTCTCTTGATGGTTTCTTTGGCCTTGCAGAAGCTTGTCAGTTTAATGAGGTCCCACTTGTCTATCTTATCCCTTATGGCCTGTGGGTTTCGAGTTTTGTTCAGGAATTGGATGTCAGTTCCAATTTCCATGAGGGTATGTCCTTCATTTTCTAAGGTTCTTATGGTTTGAGGTTTTACATTTAGGTCTCTGATCCATTTGGAGTTAATATTTGTGTCTGGGGATAGATAGGGGTCCTGTTTCAATCTTCTGCATGTGGTCAGCCAGTTTTCCCAGCACCATTTACTGAATAGGTTCTCCTCTCCCCAGTGATAGGTGGTGGAGGGTTTGTTGAAGATGAGTTGGTTGAGAAATTGAGGTTTTGCTTCTGGGATCTCAGTTCTATTTCATTGATCTATATGCCTGTTCCTATACCAATCCCAAGCTGTTTTGATGATTGTAACTAGAGTAAAGTTTGAAGTCTGGTAATGTGATACCACCTCTTTGTTTTTTTTTGCTGAGGATTGTTCTGGCTATTCTTGGTCATTTATGTTTCCATATGAATT
>NW_007081298.1:267915-278529 GCF_000164805.1 Carlito syrichta
AGATTCTTCCAATCCATGAGCATGGGATATTTTTCCACTTGTTTGTGTCATCTTTGATTTCTTTGAGCAGAGTTTTGTAGTTTTCATTGTAAAGGTCTTTCACGTCTCTGGTTAGGAAGATGCCAAATATTTCTTTTTTGTGTGTGGCTATTGTGAATGGAATTGTGCTTCTTATTTGGGTTTCTGTTTGTTTATTATTGGTGGAAAGAAATGCGATTGTCTTTTGCACATTTATTTTATATCCTGAGACTTTGCCAAAGGCCTTTATCAGTCTAAGGATGTTTTTGACAGATTCTCTTGGGTTTTCAAGGTACACGATCATGTCATCTGCAAAGAGAGATAATTTGACTTCCTCTTCTCCTATCTGGATACCCCTGATTGACTTCTCTTCTCTGATTGCTCTAGCCAGGACTTCCAATACTATACTGAACAGGACAGGTGAGAGTGGGCATCCTTGTCTTGTTCCAGTTTTCAGGGGAAGTGGTTTCAATTTTTGTCCATTTAGGAGTATGCTGTCTGTGCGTTTCTCGTTGTTTGAGGTATGTTCCTTATATGCCTAGATGTTCGAGGGTTTTTATCAAGAAGGGGTGCTGGATTTTATCAAAAGCTTTTTTGCATCTAATGATATAATCATGTGGTTTTTGTTTTGACATCTGTTGATGTATTTAATGACATTTATTGTTTTACAATTGTTGAATCAGGCTTGCATCCCAGGGATGAAGCCTACTTGGTCATAATGGATGATTTTTGAGATATTTTGTTGAATCTGGTTTGCTAGGATCTTGTTGAGAATTTTGGCATCTATGTTTATCAAAGATATTGGCCTGTAGTTCTCTTTTTTTGTTGGATCTTTACCTGGCTTGGGTATCAATGTGATGTTAGCTTCATAAAATGATTTGGGGAGGGTTCCATCTTTCTCAATCGCCTGAAATATCTTCAGTAGGATTGGAATCAGTTCCTCCTTAAATGTCTTGTAGAATTCTGCTGGAAAGCCATCTGGTTCAGGGCTTTTTTTTGTAGGTAGTTTTCTTATTACATAGTCAATTTCCTTGATTGTTATTGGTCTATTTAGGGTCTCAATTTCTTCTTGTTTCAACCTAGGTAGTTTGTGTGATGTCAGAAAGTCCTCCATTTCCTTGAGGTTTTCAAGTTTGTTTCCATACAAGTGTACATAGTAGTCTCTGATGATCTTTTGTATTTCTTCAGGGTCAGATGTGACTTCATCTTTTATGTTTCTGATTGTGCTTATTTGGGTTTTTTCTTTCTTTTTCTTGGTCAGTCTAGCTAGGGGACCATCGATCTTTTTTATCCTTTTGAAGAACCAGCTTTTTGTTTCATTGATTTTTTGTATTGTCTTTTTGTCTTCTATGTCCTGGATTTGGGCTTTTATTTTGGTGATCTGGATTCTTCTGCTGAAGTTAGGGTTTTTGTCGTCTTGCTTTTCCAGCTTCCTTAGGTGACTTATTAGGCTATTAATTTGTGCTCTTTCCATTTTCTTCATGTGTGCTTGTAGGGATATAAATTCCCCTCTTACTACAGTTTTTAAGGCATCCCAGAGATTTTGGTAAGATGTTTCTTCATTTTCATTTGTTTCCAGGTATCTTTTGACCTCTGTTTTGAGTTCATCATTGACCCAGGAGTTGTTTAGCATCATGCTGTTTAGTGACCATGTCTTTGTGGGTTTTGGGGAGACCTTGTTGGTGTTAACGTTTATTTTTATTCCACTGTGGTCTGAGAAGGTGCATGGTAGAATTTCAGTCCTTTCATATTTGCTTATGCTTAATTTATGGCCAATTATGTGGTCAGTCTTGGAATACGTTCCATGTGGTGATGAGTAGAATATGTATTCTCTGGTCTTTGGATGGAGTGTTCTGTAGGTGTCAATTAAGTCCATTTGGTCCATAGTCACATTGAGGTTCTGCATCTCATTGCTGATTTTTTGTCCCAATGATCTGTCGAGGGTTGTGAGTGGGGTATTAAAGTCCCCAGCTATGATGGTGTTAGAGTCAATATGTTTCTTTAGTTTTCCCAGGAGTTGCTTTATAAAAGTTGGTGCACCTATGTTAGGTGTATATATGTTTAGGATAGATATTTCTTGTTGATGGAGCGAACCTTTTATCATTATGTAGTGGCCCTCTGTATCTTTTTTAATTTTTGATAGCTTAAATGGTATTATGTCTGAAATTAGGATCACGACTCCTCCTTTCTTTTGTGTTCCATTCACCTGAAAATTTGTTTCCCATCCTCTTACTTTCAGTCTATGCATGTCCTTTCTAATGAGATGGATCTCTTAAAGGCAGTATATTGTTCCCTGATGATATTTTATCCATTTTACCATTCTATGTCTTTTCAGTGGTGCATTTAGTTCATTCACCTTCAGGCTAATTATTGAAATGTGAGAGTTCGTCCCTATCATAGAATTCTTATAGAGTTGTTCTTCCACTTGGTTTATTGTCTTTCTTTTGTTTTGGGGGTTGGTTCATGTGTATTTTATTCTTTTTCCTGTACTCTTGTGAAGAACTGGCTGTTCTTTTTTCCCCTTTTCTTTTGTGTTCAGTACTTTCTTAAGTGTTTCATGTAGAGGTGGTTTCATGGCAGCATAAGTTCTTAGGGATTGGATATCTGGCAAAGATTTTAATTCTCCCTCGCTGATGAAGCTTAATCTGACTGGGTAGGTTATTCTTGGTTGAAATTGTTTATCTTTTAGTACTTTGAAGATAGGGCTCCAAGCTCTCCTAGCCCTGCAGGGTTTCCATAGATAAATCTGCTGCTATTCTAATTGGTTTTTCATGGTAGGAGATCCGGCCTTTTTCTCTTGCTGCCTTTAGGATTTTTTCTTTTATACCTACTTTGTTTAGGCAAATTATTACGTGTCTAGGAGTTGGTTTTCTCATTTGTTGTCTTGCAGGGGTTCTCTGAATCTCTTGTGTTTGAGTTTTTGAATCATTGATTAGATAAGGGAAGTTTTCTTGATCTGTCATGATCTCATGGAAGGTTTGTTCCAGTGTGGTCTCTGTCTCTCTTTCTGCTTCAGGAAGTCCAGTTACCCTTAGGTTTGGTCTCTTGAGGTCATCGCTCATCTCTTGAAGGTTTTTTCTGTCTTTTTGAGCTTGTTTTCTGTGTTTTTGAGAGTTTGGGTTAGTTCTATATTTTGGTCCTCAAGTTCTGAGATTCTTTCTTCTGCTTGGGTAATTCTGCTTTCCATGCTTATCAGTTTGTTATTTATTTCATTCACAGTATTCTTTATTACTGTTATCTCAGATATCAGCTCCTTTCTAGTTTCTTCTTGAGTCTCCTCAATTCTTTTTAATCTCTCCATTAATGTCTTAATGTCTAGGTTTGTAGTTTGAAACCAGTCATTCTGGGTGCTCTTCATTGTTTGTATTCCGAAGTCAGTTTTCTCAGTGTCTGGCCTCTCAGGAGTCTGAGAGAGACTCATATTCTTCTTTTGGTTTTTCTTCATTTGTGTAGATTTTTCTCTCATCCTTTAGTGGCTAAAGTCCCTTGAGCTCTGATCTCCCACCTCTCCCCTCTGTTTTTGTTGCAGGCAGCTAGTCTGCTGCCTGGGAGATCTGTGACTCTTGTCTCAGTCTGTTCAGCGTAGGGGAGGGGCTTTGTCTCTTGTTTAATGATGTCACCATGGGAACCGAGGTGGAGGCTCTGATAGGTGGGCAGGGCAATGCAAGTCTGCCTTGAAAATGGCAGAGGTGGTAGTTTTACTTTTACTTTTAGGGATGCTCATGTGGGTCTCTAGGCGGGACCAACTGCACAGCTGGGTGCTGGATCTGGGGCGCCACCAGCAGCCTGGGGTGGAGGAGAGGGTCGGGCGTTCCCTCCTCTGGAGCTGGGAGCCTCCGATCAGCACCTTACACGAGCTTGGGGTTCTGCTCCCTTACACAAGCTTGAGGACACACGCTGAGTGCCTCAGCCAGGGTGGGCCCAGGGCTTCAGATTTCCAAAGCTCCAAAGGGCAGGTGGTGGCCCTGGGTCCCTCATAGGGCACTTCAGCCAGAAATGGGACTGGTATCTCTGAGGGGCAGGCACCCACAGCCTCCCTGGGTGACTGGAAGCTTGGTGCTGGGTGCTGGTCATGATGATGTAGCCAGGGAGGGAGCCGAGATCTGGGATCTGGGATTCCCCAGTTGGCAGGAGTCACATATAGTGGAGCAGCTGCAGCCAGCTGCAATATCTGCCCCTGCGTGGGACCAAAGGTCCCCAGGCCTCATACCAGTGTGGCTGGTGGTGGGCAGGGGTTACAGGAAGAAAAGTAAGAGTGTTTTTGGTAACTCACATTCGTAGAGTCTCACGGATCCACCTATGCCGTCGCCATCTTGAGCATCATCAATATGGTGATTTTTAAAGTTTGTGAATTTGCATTTCTAGATGTGCATAACATGAGATGACGATTTTCAGACATTTGAAATTCCTGCCTTCCCTTTTAGCGAAGAGGATATTTTCCTGGCTACCTTGTGTGGCAACTCATGTATAAGACATGCTGCCTTCCTCTATAAAATCAGTTTCCAGTTACATTGACAGTCTTACCTCTTTGCCTTTCACACCTCTTACGTCACCCATCATGCATCTCACATTGCCCTACAATCCTCTCAGTTGTGTCATTCTCCTTGCCAATTTCTGCTATCTCCATAATCCCATATCTGGCCCTATCCCTACCTCATTGTTCTTTTCATGCCCATTGCCTCTTCTTACCGTCTTATCCACTCTTCAGAAGTCTTTCTTCCCAACACTCCACCAGTTGCCAACAGAGGGAAGCCTGACTCTCTAGCCTCTGTAGGAAATAAACGTTATACCCCCCACTGAATAACACAGAGGAGGGGCTGGAACAAAGAACATGCAGGTTACAGAACTGAATCTGTATCACTGCCCAGACATACATGATATTTGAAGAAACAAAACCTGCTGTGGGAATTAACTGAACATTTTCCAAAACAGAAAGCCTGGAATTTTTAGAAGGGGCATAAAGCCTGATATTTAGAGGTTAATAAAGAAAAAAAAACCTTAGAGAAAAAAAATCAGACGTCACAGAGCACATGCACCATGTGGCCAAGAACAGCAGGAGACCCACAAGGAAGTTCTGGAATTACTAGAGTTTGTCTCCAATTCCTTTTTAGTGGAAAAACAGAACCATCTCATCCTTCCATCCCGGTAAAGAAAGTGGCCAAAATCAGAGAAAGAAATAAGCATTCTTTTTCCTTTACCCCTAAAAAAAATTTTGTCTTGATCAGTGTCATTTTTTGTGTTGAGGTACACTACATATTATAATAGTACCTAGCTTATTTCCCAGTACATAGGTGTTATTTGAAAAAAATGTAGCCATGAAAAAGGCTGAAGAAAGTTGAGTATGTTATATATTATAAGACCTTGAATGTCAAGATGTTTGCATTAGTATAATTGTGAGTGCTTCATACTGTATTCCTTAACATACACTCTTCTTTTTATGTTTTTTTAAAACCTGTGCTGTATGTAAAAAGCAAGAAGGGCTAATAGGAGTGACATTTTATTACTGAAATATAAGTTGCATCTGGCTTAGATTCAGTTTCTGATTCCTCGGGAGGATTTTCACAGCCCTTCCCCTATTCCTGCTTTCCAGCTGATTTGACAGAAGGACAGAAGGATTAAGAAATCACGTAGCTTATCTGAGAGGTTCCCCATGGGGCACTGTGTCCCAGGTGTTCCTGCTTGTGGCTTATATAATCAGGAATGTTCTGCACGCTGAGGGTATTATTACAAAGGTGATTGTTTGAGTCAGTGGGTGACAGTGTGGGGTAATTATAGCCAGGTGACGTGTGATCTTAAAGACCTAGTTAGTGCCCCAGGAGACCTGAAGGCAGAGCGGCTTCCCATACCTTTGCAATCGCACATTCTGAAGTAAGGTGGCACCACTTACCAAGTAGAAACAAAAGTGGGTGACTGAGGAGGACTGTGTGTTCCAGTGCTTTGGGGACAAAAAAAAAATCCTTATTAATCTTTCTGATGTGTCCATTTTGTTATGTTTATATTTTGTTCAGATTCTTTGTTCACTTAAAATGAAACTAAATGAAAAGTTATAATTAAATGTGATTTCTACTGATAATCTAAAAAAAACAACAAAGTTATTATTAAATCGAAAATATAAAGGACAATAAATTAGCTGAATAGCTTTCTTTTTTTCTTTTTCTTTTAAAGATGTGGGATACAATTCAGGATTAGGTATACAAGTGGTCATCATATAGGTAAAGTTTGGGCATCCCTTTGGTTCCCATTTCACCTAGTTTGAAATCAGCTACCCTTATTGATGTTATGTGCCCCACCCCTGGCAGATTCCGCTTACTGCCAATCCCTTTCTTAAACTCATTCTTTTTTAAAATTACGATTTCATTTGTCTTAAGGTTATTCACAGATAATTCTTCATCAAGCTAGAGATGAAATTAAGGTTGTAAAAGATTTGTGGGTTGTGTCCCAATTGTGACCACCAGTTCTAATATGCAGAGAGTACATTTGAAACTGGGTCTCAGTTGAATATTAGGACATAGGACTTTGTAGAGTGTATGTTAAGGAATACAGCATGAAGCATCTCGTCAATTATACTAATGCAAACATCTTGATATTCAAGGTCTTATAATATGTAACATACTCTTAACTTTCTTCAGCCTTTTATCCTAATATTAGAATATTAGGACTTTTCTGTGGGACTAAAGAGAAAATCAGAGTCCCCCCTTTTTCTTCTCTTTCTTTTCTTTTTTTTTATCACATGATTAATGCATGCTATTGAAAACATTTCAAAATATCACGAACAATATCAAGAAAAAATTCCTTCTGACTGTCTCCAACCCTGCTCCCTTCTCATATTGGAACCACTGTTAACATTTCAGTGTATAGATGTCCAAAACATTTGCTCTGAGCCTTTACAAGCAGGAACATGCATACACATGAACACACACACAAACACACACACCCAAAAAGATTGCTTAGTATTAATACACAGGGTACACAATAAATATATGACCTGGACATCTCTCTTTGTCAGTACATGTAGAAATATGTAAGTTCCATTCAAGATCAAAGTCAAATAAAATGTAATGTTTTGATGCAGATGCCCCTTTCAATATATGCTTTTGCATTGGATTGGATAATCAGGAGTAATCAGGAGTGACTAAAATTAACAAGCCAGGTTCTGCTTGTTAATTTTAACCATATGGTGGCTTGATTCTATATGGTGGCTTGATTCTATGGTTAAATGAGCCCCACTAAGGAGTGAAGAAAACTTCTATCTTGCTCCATTTTCTTGAATAACTTGCATAGAGACAGACCCTTGGGGTTCCTTTCTTCCCAATTTTAAAAGAATAAAAGACAGATTTTCCCTAAAGTTCTTGTCCAGCTGGGTTCCCATCCTATTGTCTTCTGAGAAGACTGAAATCTACTTGCTACTGGGCTTTGCAGGGCCTGGCGTTGAAGATTATGATGTGTCCAGAAAACCAGAGCACATCACCCATCTGATTCACTCAGTCCTTCACACATTCATTGACTATTCATACTCAACAAAGATTTATTTATCATCAACCATATGGCAGATGTTGAACATAAAACATGTGAAGCAATCACACATAGTCCATTTGTTGCCAAAGGACACTACAGATCAATGAGGGATACAAACAAGGAAACAGACGATTATAAGAAAGTGTGAGTAGTACATTGAGCAGCCAAGTGTAGAAGCTTCTGAAACAAATCTGAGGGGGCAAGGAAAGCTTCCTGGACAAGATAAGATCTAATCTGAATGCTGAAGGGTACTTACAATTTAACTAGTGAACAAAAGGGATGTTGGAGAAGGGGGAGTTTACATACCAGTGGTCCAAGAGTACCTGTCAGGGGCTAGCAGGGTGGGGCACGTGCTGCCCTGAAAAGGTAAGCAGAAAAGATCTCTTTGGCTTAAAGTCCTCATCAGGGAGTTTGACCTTTATTGTAAGAGTCATAGGGAACAATTAAGAAATTTTAAGAAGCAAGAAGGTCTGAGTTTTAAGACTTATAAGATGGAGAACATATGAAAAGGGGTAGAGATATTGTTAGGATGTTGTTGTAAATGCTGGGGTGAGCAATGTTGGAGGTTTTAGCCAGGAGCGTGGCTTTAGCTAGAAGATGGCCCTGGGACTGGGAATTGTGCATGCTTTCATGAGCCATTTCTTGCATCTTGTGAGCAAGCTTGTGCAATTGCTTAAAGTTGAGTGTGGCAACTTTAAGAAACTGCATAAACCATGGGTGACACCACAAAGCTGATTGTGTGTGGTGCAGAGGTTTAGAAAAATATCTGTCTCTTGGGAGATATACACATGTGCCTTCTTTATTTTGTTTTGTTTTCAAGAGATAATTGCACCCGAGCCTGGAGCTTGCTCACCCTATCCTCTGAGCTCAGAGTGTGGTGCCTGGTCTATTTTCTACATGACTGGGCTTTACTTCAGAACTGACGAGTCATATATCATTCTGATTGATTTTTTTCTTTTTTTCCTTTTTTTCCCTGTTCTCAAATAAAGGGGGAGGGGAATGAAATAGAGTTTGCTATGAAACATCAGGCCAACTCAACCTGTATATGCAATTTTCAGGCGTCCCCTGAGTCCAGCTCTCCTGTCCTCTCTTGTTTTGTCTACTCTGAGAGGAGATAAAGAAATAAAGTGTTGAATGAGGTCAGTCTGTGGGTAAAAGGACAGGGAAAATAGATAAGTATTCCAGGTTTGGAATGTTGTGATCACTGTCGGCAGGAAATGGTGAGAAGAGGAAATGGCAGAGACACAGGATGACCAATAGTGTCCTGAGCAGTGGGGTACTGCTTAGCCCTGAATTGCCTACCAAAATTTTCATTGCTCCTGAATTCCTAGATTCAGTTTCATCTATGTCTTCTGTTTTAGTTTTTCTTTGTTTTAGTGCCACTCCAAATGCAAGGACTCCAAAGCATAAGCATTCATTTTATTAAAGCAGAAAGATGCAGACTGATGTTGTGTGTGTGTGCATGCATTTTTAAGGCAACCCTTTGTAAGAATGTAAGGATTTAGCAAAGCAGATGGGATTGCATCACAATGAAATACATGCCTCTTATTCAGTCTAAAATTTCCTGGTTCTGCACATTTTTAAATTCTCTTTTTGAATCTTGTATAATTCTGACTTCACCCAATTTATTGATATAGTTCTAAGGAATTAGAATCTTGTGACAAAACAATCCACCCAATATATGTGTGTTTTTAACTCCGGAAGGAACTTGTTGCTGTAAAGGTTTTAGAAGAAATATGATTTTTTTTTATTTGAAAAAATGATGGCTAATACTCATTAGAAAGCTGTAGAATGCATACCTTGATGGTTAGCTCTTTCTTGGACTCCAGCAAACCTCACTGAATTCTTGCTGGAGATCATATTTTGAGGTGGAAAGTACTGGAATAGAGTTAAGAGCAATTAAGAAGATTGTAGACATATAGATGGTGAAGATTAGGTTGTTTTTTTTTTGTTGTTGTTCTTAAAAAATTTCCTACTCATACATTTGGCTTCATAAGGGGAGGTGGGGGTGGTGGTGGTGGTGGTGGTGGTGTGTGTGTGTGTGTGTGTGTGTGTGTGTGTGTGTTTGTGTGTGTGTGTAATGGGGAAAAAATACCAATTCATTAAAACAGACAGGTCATTTTGTAGAATATAACTGAACTCCTGAGCATTCAGAGATTAGGAATAGTCATAATTCCTGTCTGTCTGCTTTATGCTAATATGGCCGTCCTCTGTTGCATGTTTCTGCTGAGACAGCCACTTTACTCCTGCTTAATTTTCTCCCTAATGGTAACAGTAGAGACTTGGGTATCTACAGTCAGCTTTTACCAATTTAACCAGCTGCCACTACAGGCCATTATAAATTATTATTCTTATTTAGCACTTGAATCTACAATTTATTTCTTTTCTTCATGTACTCTAAAATATAGTTATAGACTTGGATCTAAGTTAGCTTTGCTTTTCTCTTCTTATAAACCCAAATCTTTCATTTGCAATAAGCTAAAATTTTGGAGGCTAAGCATTTGTAACCCCTGCAAGGCAGATTGAAAATTTATCTAGGAGCTTCATTCATTCATTCACACACACATGCATTCATTCATCTATGAATGCAATAAATATTTACTGAGCACCTACTTTATACTAGGCAATGTTTTAGGTGTTGAAGATAAAATAATGAACAGTTTCAAGGAAGGAGAGGTAATACCCAGAATGTCTAGAAAATATTAGATTTGATTAAAAAAATTCCTTCTCCATACTGATATTCTCAGTATAGTCTTTCTCCCTAATTGTCTACACACTTCCATAGAAACCCCTGTAAATTTCTCTTTTTATTATTTTTTAGTCTGCCTTCAGGATTTCAAAAAGTCTTCTTTGCTTTTAGTGCTTTCTCCCTAATGTTCTAGGGAAAATATTGCTTTGCTTCCTACTGATGATTGTTTTGGCATTTGAAAATAATCACTGGGATCCTATATATGAAATTTTTGCTGTAAAAATTCATGTGCAGCCGGGCCCGCCTGGGCAACTGGGCGAGACGTCATCTCTACAATAAATCAAAAATTAGCTGGGCATGGTAGCGCGCGCCTGTAGTTCCAGCTACTTGGA
>NW_007081298.1:278693-294024 GCF_000164805.1 Carlito syrichta
AAAAAAAAAAAAAAAAAATTCATGTGCATCTAGACAAACAAAAGAGTGCTTCCTGTTCTGGATGCTAGATTCTAGAAATTTTTAAATGCTCTTACCACTCTCCCAGTTGTAATATTCCCAGTTGGATGATTGATTCTCTGTCTCTCTGTTTCTTTTTTAAGTCCCCCTCCTCTTGAATAATTATAAGTTAGTGTCAACTAGCATACAGATAGTGATTTTCTTATCCTCTTGCTTGTGTTCCACTGCTAATAACTATGTCACTAAATACATTTAACTTCTCTGAGCCATAGCTCCATCTCTGTAGAAACATGCAATACTTGTGAAAATTGAGATAATGTGTGAAAGAAACCCTAGCACCATAATATCTACCTTGCCATGCTTGGCTCTCACCAGTCTTCTCTATGAATCAATTCCTAGATCCCTGCTGCCTGCTCTAGACTCCTGACTCCATGTTTCCAATGTGGCCATCGATATTACCTCCCATACATCTTGGTCCCCTTTCTCGCTTGAGCCTGTTCCTTATGCTTTCTTCTTGACCTATTATACCTGGCAGATCTAAATCCTCACCAGATATTTTTAGTCTCTCATGGTAACTCAATGCTGCTACTGACAAATCCAGTTCTGATGGTGTGCTTCTGAGAACTTTGGATTGCGAGGTAGTTTTGATATATGGTGACAAGAGTCTCAGACTTATGGCGGTCTTTAAGTGTTAAGCCAAGGTGGAACCCTGACCAAAATGATCTTTTATGCCTTCTACCATGATGCCTGAAGTTTCTTCAATATAGAGTCATTTCTCAGCTCTTTAAAAGTTTATGGGTTCTAGACTTTCCTTCTAAACCTCAAATACTCTTAGTACTAAATAATCACCAGTTGGCACCTGAGATAGGCTGAACTGGGATCAAGGTCTTGCAGAAATAAAGCATATTCTGAAGCTGAAGAACATAGAAAACAAGAGGAGAAAAAGCACCAGAAGAAAATTTATTCTTGTATCCCAGTTTCACGAAGAGTTAGCCTGCTATAACCCTAGGAGTTTGGCTGCTACTGATATTTTTTAAAGTCTTGACTCTGTGTACTTGGTAAAAGGAGGAGGAACAGTCATGTTCTTCCTGCTTTCCAATGGTGAGCATGGCCAACCTAGTGTCTTAGTATGTACCATGAAGCATCATCAGCAGAAAACTAGGGAAATGAAATTACATTGAACTTCAGAAAGGTTTCCTGGTTATGTGGGTTGCTGGGATGATAAATACAAATTCCAAAAGGAAATGGCCAAAGCATGACTGAATGAATAATTTGTGGCTAAACTGAACAAACCAATAACGGCCCATTACTAGAATTTGTATCACTGGTACATCTAATTTTCCTCATATTTTCTAAATTGCCTTCAATGGATATGCCAGAAAGGAACAGTTCCCATATCCAATTATTTCAATATATCCCTTAACACTTTAGAAGGTAATGCTTGTGTATATCTTTTCATGTAAACATAGTGTTCCCTTACTACTCAATGCAACAAATATTCGTAATGTTAATAAATAGGATTCTCTCAGTTTGTGCTTCATGTCAGAAATGGTGTACAAAATCTCAATAGTTGGCTGCAAAGCCTGCCCTGAAGATCAGATAAAAGATAATATATATGTTGTTAGCAAGTGCTCAGCAGGCTGTTTGAGTTTATACCATACTTCTACAGCTGCCTCTCAGAAAGTGATACCTCAATAAGGTGTTTGTTAGTGCCTGCTACCTTTGGAGAACTCTTTTGGGATGTCATCTACACCTACACTGTAGAGCAAACTGGGAATAACAAGCTCTTTGAAAAGTTACCTGGAAAGAGAATAACCCAAAATGCTCACTTGAGTTAAGATTTAAAATGCTTTATTATTGTTGAATTAAAGCACTCCTGGCCATACTGCTCTGGATGTACCCTATTAGCAGATCTCAGATTTACAATACAAGAAAAACTTCAATTAATCTGATTTGTTTAATGAATATGTATTCCCCTATTTTAAACTTATACCCTAATATCTTAAAAAGTACATGTTTTATTGCATATGCTTTTAAAAACTAATTACTTAGCAGTTTCATTTGTTTGCAGTCTCATTGCATTTTCTCTAATGAGCAGATGTATACATCATTTTTTGGAGATAAGGCAAGTATTATCTTTTTCCTCACTGGGTGGTTTCCCAAGGAAGAAGCTCATGGCATCACTCTGGCTGAGTGTGCTATGTGCCTTCCCACACACTCTCACCCCCACCACACTTTTCCTGTATGTTGCTGAGTCTGGCTAATTTAGAACCTTTCTCTAATTTAAGTTTCTTTCATTTAACTCAGGTTGAGAGAGTCTGATACACTCACAGTGCTATAGAGTTTTAGGGCTCAGAATGATGATGCCCATTGAACTTTCTGATGCCACAATGGCACCTACAAAAGGAAGCACATTGGAATGCTTTCATCAGCAAGTAACTGGAATTTTTGACTACGTATATGGCCAGGTGACTATTACAGCTCCAGACATCACAATTTGACATTCAAAGGCCAAAGGGAAAAATGATTTTTTTTCCTGAATCTATTTTTTTAATCAGGAAGGAAAACTTTTTCCAGAAGCCTTCCATCCCACCCCACCCAACTCCCAGCTCTTCTTAAGTCTCATTGGTCAAAAGTGGACACATGGTTGCCCCAACCCAATTAACTGTAAAGGAAAATGGGATTTCCATGTTAGGGATAGCCCAATCATGATGCATTTCCTGGGACTGACCCATCTTTCTGAACACAACATTTGTTCAGTGTATGCAATTCTTGAGCAAAATAAAAATTTAGTCATTAGATAGAGAAGAATAGATGTGGGACACCACATAATAGTGTTTGCCATAGGAACACCTAGGAATGGGTTTCCAGATCGTTTTTAGGTCACTTTCAAGTATCTAAGTAGAGTTTGCTATTTTCTGAGATTTTTAAAGTAGCTGCTTTGTCTTTGTAAGATTTTTTATCCTGGGCCCCAGTTCCCTCACTCACATGGAGGGATAGGATAAGCAAGTATAGGGAATTCTTTGGGGCAAAATGTAGGCAGGAAGGTGTAGGGTGACCATACAATTTACAGTTTAAAGGAAGAAACTTTTGAAAGTCAAATAGAGACCTGTAGATAATTCTACGAAGTCAACAGTTATAAATTATCCTAGGCAAACTCAAATGTATGGTATAGTCAGGTTTATATAAGGCAGTCTATTTTTAAAATGCCATGAAGAAGCTAAAATTAATTTTTAAAAGTTTTCTTAGGTAGGGAAAATGCCACATTTCTTTAGGATCATAAAAAATTCCAGATCTATATGAAAACTTTTTAAATGTTTATTTTTGCTTGTATCCTAAGTCTTATGAGACGTGAGAAATTGACTATTATATAAAGTGCAATAACTTCTTTAACCTCTCAGGTCTTTAGGATCTTGTAGGATGAATTTGAGCAAAAAGAATATTAGAATATATAAATTAAAAATATTGCATATCAGTTTATGTTCACTGGAAAGCTATACATGTTTACCTTTTTATTTTTTCCAATGTCTGTGGCAAGTCGTCTTCTTGTCTTTCTCAAGTAGTCTAACTTGCCAAGGCTTAGCCATCAGCGATATTTTTGTAGGAAAGATCTTGATCTTGACTGTGATGGAAGCCTGAAAAACAGTCTTTTGCAAGGAAATAATCAAAACAAAAGAATAATCTTTCATGGACAAAATGTATTCAAGTTCATGAATGAAACTTGTGAATGATCATACTAGCAGAAAGTAAAGTCACTATTTTTTTTGTTCTCATATAAAACATTTCAAGGTACCTTCTTTTCTATATGTAGTTTAATTTTGTGGTTTTTTAATGCTCACAGAATGTTTTCTATCCATCAATCATAATAAAGAGACTTTTCATTGAAACAGACCACTGCTTCTGTGTTAGTGACTGTAGCGACAGTCTGTATGTGTCTGAAAAAATGCAAGACATAAGAAACCTGAAACCATTCATATCTAGAGTACAATTTTCAAAATTGAATGTTGATATTATGACAGTAAAAAGTTACTTGAAAAAACCCAAATTACTTTTATTTCACTCAATTTCAAGATAATAGTAATGTAAAACTTTTATGAATAGCAAAAATATTTTGTACTTTACTAGCTTTGTAATCTTTAGTCACTCAGGCTACTTAAAAATTCAGTGTTCCTTGATTTTTGTTATTGGTGCAGTGGGCTCTTTATCAGTGACTTATCAAAGTGATTGATTCTAAGATGTTGCTTTGATTTCTAATTTATGTGTCTAGCGTTTGGATCTTAGAAATGAGTTATTAATAAAAATCAGTTTTCTATCAAGAGTTTAACAGAAACATTTCTGAACAAATGTCTTATTGTCTTGTAAAGGAGTTATTTCGTGGTCCATAGAGCTGCTAATCTGTGGGTTACATTCAGTGTAGCCTATCAGAAAGAATAGGTCAACCCCAGGACTTGTCATTTAGATGGCAAGCAAGACATGAAACAACTTGTCACAGAGCTAAACACCCCAAATGAGTACATAAAACCTCTTACCTTTGGGCAAAGTCAACGGTTGCTTTTTCCATGATTTCCTGACTCAAAATCTTAGGTTGTTTTTTGTTTCCTGGAAACATTCTCCTAAGTCCAAAAGCTGCAGGAGAAAAAAGAAAAAAGAAAAGAAAACAGAATGGATCTTGTGGATTCATGTGAGTGTTGAAACTGAAGCTCTACTGCTAAAACTTCCCCAGTGGTCCATATTGAAGATCCCTGATGTTTACATTTGTTTTGTAAAGGACTGATAAGAAAGTAGATAAAAGATACAGAGTAAACGTGATCCTCTGCTATTAAGTTACAACTCTCTAAAATCTATATGCTGGAAGAACTGCTTGTTTCCCATACCTTACTCTTGATATATAGCCAACAGCCCTACAGCAGCCATGTGAAAATAGAAGGGTGGGATTCAGGGGTAGTGGTTTTGATAACTTTATTCCTTCTAGTCAGTGTCTCACTATCATACTTGTGGAATTAGTCTGAAGTTGTCACACCATTTATGTGTAAGAATTACTGCTACTTTTTATTTCTCTAATTCATTCTTTAATTATCGCAGAGTTCCCCACCTCCTGGAATAGGAGGAAGTTTTAAAATTTGCTTTCTTATAGAGAAGTCTTACATGGTTCCCCAGCTAGTTCATGTCAGACAAGCGATGGGGAGAGAATGGCTTATGATGAAGTCATCTTTACCATGGCTTTTTTGGCTCTGAATGCCTTTGGCCATGCTTTGTGCCCTTTGCTTCCAGCACTCCCCCACTCCAGATGTGTTCAGTGATGTGTGATCAGTAAGGCTCCTTCTGACCACTGGACAGACTCTTCAAACATCTTCTCTATCCTGGGTGCTGTATGAGCAGAGAGCACTGGTCCCTGCCACCTGGATTCCTACTGTGGGTTTGAGTTTCCCCCCAAAATATGTTGTAGCACTAATCTCTTTTACCTGTGAGTGTGACCCTATTTGGAAACAGGATATCATTGCAGATATGATTAAAATGTGAGTTAAGATGGGGTTATATATAAGATGGAAAGTACTGTGAGCCCTTAGTTCAATAAGACTTGTGTCATAAGAAGAGAAGTCATAGAGACAGACATACCCAGAGAAGAAAGTGCCATGAAGATACAGACACACACAGGGAAAATGTTATGGGATGGCAGAGGTAGAGATTGGAGTGATACATCTTTAAGCCAAGATATGCCAAGGATTACTGGCAGTACCAGAGGCTACGAGAAAGTTGTGGAACAGATTCTACCCTGAAATCTTCAGAGAGAGCATTGCCCTGCTTATGTCTTTTTTTATTTTTAATTTGAAAGGTTTGGGGTACAATTCAGTGTTAGGTAGACAAATATTTATTATGCGGATCCCCTTGCTGATGAGGTGTGCCCTCACCCCAGCAGGTTTCCACTACTGCCAATCCTACTCCCCTCTCCCCTGGCAGTTTCCCACTACTGCCAATCCCTTTCTTATAGTATTATGATAATTGTTCAAGTTCTCCTTATGAGTGAGAACACATGGTACTCCCTGCTAATGTCTTGATTTCAGACTTCTGGTCTCCAGAACTGTGAAAAAAATTTTTTTTCATTGTTTTAAACCATCTAGTTTGTTACACCAAAACTAGGAAAATAATACAGTTCTCTTCTGTCCCCTGGTCCAGATACTTATGTCTCTCTGATGCAAAGTCCTTTCCTCCATATCTCCCCTGCCTGAGATCATTTAGCCTAATCCTTCTCTACTGAGCATTTGGGTACACGATACTGGCTGTTCTTCCTGGGTCTAGAGAGACTAAAGAAAATGCTAGTACAATTTAGTCTTTTTCTTGTTATTTTACTGGAGACAAGAAGGTGTTGACAGTTCCCAAGGTCAAACTTCCTGGCCTCCTGACTTTGTCCACTCTGGCATGTACTTCGCTTAGAGTGGACTTAAACTGGTCAATTATTTTCAACTAATGTTTACTGAGTACCTCTCATGCACAAGGCAGGCAAGGGGAAAAGATAGTCTTAGTTGTCAATGAGCCAACAATCCAGGGGGACATAAAAAATTATATAGACATAATTTTAAAGTGTTAGAGGAGCTCACTAAAGATATAATTTTTGGAAGGAAAAAAAATTTTGGCAATCACAAAAGTCTTTACTTAGAGGTTATTTTGAGCTTCATCCTTAAGGATGAACAGGGTTTTATCAGACTGACTATGAAAGGACATCTGGGACATGAGGATATTATTGAAAATCACTTGGTAAGTTTGAAAAAGAGGTGATTAGTATGTACAATTAAATTATAATCTGGGTGAAAAAGTAGTAGTAGGTGAGAAAAATGTGAATTGAGGTCAGATTGTAAAAAAGTTGAGAGTGCCTTCTATAGGTTAGGTTGTGTGCTAGTTGTGATGACCACATTGTCTTATCAGATCTGATAGGTAACTACCTACATTATTTACTGGATGGACCTGAAAATCAAAATATATAGATGATCTGTTCAAGAAAGATGGTAGGTGGTTGAGGCCAAAATTCAAGTTAGGCCTAAATCCTAAGCCCTTGTTCTTCCTACTAAACTGTGTTGCCAAGAGAAACGAAAAATGCTTGGGAGCTGTTGAGAAAGTGAGTCAATAGGATTGCCCAGGTAGACGATTTGCTGGACACCAGGGACTAGATTGCAGAGTGCCTCTGGCAGTACAGGAAGGAGTTGGTGTGGAAATTAAAAAGAGGGATCCTAGTGGAAAGAAATAGGGAAGGAATAACATGAATGGAATAGAGAAATGTGTTTTACTGTGAAGTTTTACTTATGTGCCCAAGACTGATGATCATTTCATTGATTGATGGTTGAAGGGTTGAAGGGAATGAGAAAGAAGAGGATTGACTGTAAGGTTCCTGGTTTGAGTAATGATATGAGGATGGTGCCATTCCCCAAGGTGAATTAGAGACAGGAACAACATATTCTGGAGATACGATAATGAGTTTGTTTTTAGCTTCTTGGAGTTTTTAAGTGCCTGGTGGAAGATGTCCAGCAGACAATTGTAAATTTTGGTCTAGAGTTCAGGAGGGAAGTCGGGGCCAGAGATCCATTTATGATACATCAGCATGGTAGTGCAGTGACTGTTCTTGCAACACAAATCTCATTTCTGTCATTCCACAGCCCAAGTCCCTGCAACCATTACATGAAGCCTTTAGGGGGAAAAAAATGACTTTGAGACACTGTTGTTCTACTCCTGCCTACATCTCAAGCATTCTGAGGTATATTCCTTCTCAGACTCATGCTTTGTGTTTCACTTCTCAAACATATGTGTGAAGCTCTTTTCTGACTCAAGTACCTCAATTCGGAATGCCCTCCCAGCATACACACATACCTGTACAAAAATGCACACACATACTTGCACGATAGTCACACATGCACAAACAATATACACATGTACATACACACAGGTGTGTACACGTGTGCATAGATTTGTGGGCACATATGATGCACAGATATATGTCCCTGCATGCACATGCAAGCATACACATATACGCATGTGGGCGTGCGCGCGCACACGCACACACACACACACGCACACACTCAGTCAATTCCAACTCACTTCACGGATGCTTCACTGAAATGTTTTTTTTTTTTTAATCAGGGAAGCGTTCCCTGACTTCACAGTAAAACACATTTCCCTATTCCTTCCATGCTATAACATTTCTTGAATGGTGTTGAGTCATTTGTGTTGTAATACATTTTCTCCCTCATAAGAACAGAAGCTCCATGTCAGCAGGAGCTGCCCACAGATTTTTCTGCCTCTAGCATACTGCCTAGAGTGAGCAGACAGTACATTTTGTAGCCTGCAGGCACACATGGATGGATGGATGGGTGGATGGGTGGATGGGTGGATGGGTGGGTGGGTGGGTGGGTGGGTGGATGGGTGGATGAACGGGTGGCTGGATAAAAGAGGCTATGAGTAGAGGTGAGATATGGTGAGCATGCAGAAGAAAAATAGACCAGACACAGGAGCTTCCTCCCCACTCTACAGTGAACTTCCAACCCGCTTGTTCTCTTCTCTAATAAAGATGACTGCTTTGGGCCAGGTGTGGTGCGACTCATGCCTATAACCCCATCACTTTGGGAGGTGGAGGTGAGAGGATTGCCTGAGCCCAGGGGTTTGAGACCAACCTGGGCAACTTGGCAAGACCTCCTCTCTAAAATAAATTAATTAATTAAATAGCTGGGCATGGTGGTATGCACCTGTGGATCCAGCTACTTGGAAGGCTGAGGTAGAAAGATCACCTGATCCCAATAGGTCAAGCCTGCAGTGGCTGTGATCATGGCACTGCATTCCAGTCTGAGCAACAGAGTGAGACTGACTGAAAAAAAAAAAAAAGATTACTGTTTTGGTAAAGTTTGAAGTCTTTCTTTCAATCATATTGACCTCTAAAAGGAAGACGGAGTTTTCCATTTATGCCCCAAGTCAGGTTAAATGGAAAATACAAGAGGAAAATGAGGCAGCCCTTTCTATTGGTGTCGAACCTGTCTCATTAGTTGATACCAATGTTGAAGTAATCAGCTTCTCATTAAGACTTCTCATTAGATGGCTATTTCTCTCTTCTACCTGCTGGCATGGAGTTTAGAACATTTAATCATCACTTTCCTATTTGTCACTTAAAGGAAATTCACCTTCCCTCTGGTTATTACATCCTAATATTTCTGGGTTTTGTAAAAACTTTTATGATAGGGTTTTATTTTTCCTTGGGTAAGCCTTTAGCGATGGCTCCATCCAACATTTCAAAGCTCCATTTTAGTGAACCAAGGGATCTATTTATCAAGATTTTATTTTGCCAGCACTCATTCATTGCATGGACTACTTCAATAGTTTTAATGGTATTTTGTGTCTACGCCCAGTTGTTCATTTGGACAAAATACATTGAGACCGAATTAGCGGTTTATTTTTTGTTTAAATAACATGGTTTTGCTTGTGACCACAACTGTTATTTACTATCAGATAGACACTCCTCAGGTATGTGCTTTTAATTATAAACAAAAACTGGATGAAAAGAGTGACTTGATCATGGCACAGATATGCCACCATTAGAACTAAATAATCCACAGTTGGATCAGTAGCATCACTTTCATTTATGAACAGCATTTTAATGCTGTGTGCACAGGTATTATCGCTACACACCATTTCCAATCAAATAAAGAACTTGTTTAGTCACACATGGATTGTCTACCTTTCCATAAAAATGCCCCATCTAGAGCTTTCTACAGAAAAGAATATGACTTTTCAAATGACCTTTTGTAATTTTAAAAAATTTTACATACAATAACTGTGCTAAAGAAAATACTTGAAGGCAATCTGCTTCCCCAGACACATTAGTTCATTTTTCTTGTTGAAGTTTAGTGATTATTCACTCCACTCTCCTGGCTCTCCTGAGATCCACCTAAATTGATACAACTGTGTAAAAATGGGCATCTTTAGAATCCATCCATGTTCTTCCTCACCCCCCAAATTCTGACCCAGTTTGAGTCAGAGCTGGGCAAATATAAGTCTTTTCTCAAGCATTGAGAGAAAGTTTGCTAAAGAGCTGAACTACGTAAGGAGCTAACAGAAAAGGCTACATCTGAGAAACAGTAGTAGGCAAGGGTCAGGTCCACAAGGGTTCAAGTAAGGGATTCAAAATAAGTTCTTACCTCCTGATGATAACATGAATGCACATTTATTTTCTCTAACTTTTTTTCTTCTTCTATTACTTCTACTACTACTTCCTTTCCTGTCTTTTTTTCTAACTCATTATATTTTAAACCGCCTGAAGACAGAGTTGAACTTTCTCTACCACTGTATACCCAATAATTAGCACATATTAGATACTACCTAAGTAGGTAGGACAGACTGTTCTCTCTGTAGTTTTAAACATTTTGAATTAGCCTCTCCCTTTCCAGGCCTCTATTCTCTACTCTTCTCCTTCAGTATGGAATCATAGAATTTCTTTTCCTTTTTCTCTGAGGTCAGTACATCACAGATTTATAGTCTCTAGATGGGCATCTAATAATGGGATCGTGTCATAGTTGATAATCTTCCTACAAAATAGCCCTGGATGTCTATAGGCAGTGGGGTGAGGAGAGATAGTTTGGGTTGAAAACGAATTCAAGAATTGGAATCCATTTTGACAGTACAGATGTTTTATTTGAGAATATTTCTCTTAATGGTATAAAAAAGAATAAGCCAGAAAAACTGCTTATCCTCAAGCCCAAATTCTTCAAACATATATTCTTTTGTGTCCTATAGGAAGACACTAGAGAGGAATTCTGCATTTCAAAGAACAAAAAAGTTAAGGATGTAAGAAAAAAAAAAACGGAATCAGAAACATGAACATTCCACCCTTGAAAATCAAGCTAATAAAAAATAAGAGAGCAGTTAAAGTACAGAAAAGTACATTTTCAGCTGCTCTTGCCATGTGATTACTCCACCTTACCTTCCACAGAATATATTTTGTGATTAAAGCAAACACATTTGAAAATAATATTTAATATTTTTAAGATTGTCGCTAAATTTGGGAATGTCATATGAAATTTACCATAATTGAGTGTGTTTAGCACTTCATCATACAGAGCATTCTTTTAATAAAGACAACAGAAAGGCTTATGAAATTCACTAAGTAGAATCTCTTTTTGCAGAATAACCAGGGGATTCAAGCAAACGTATATAGGAATGAATGCTAATGTGAACACAGTTAGTTAATACAGTATATTTTGGTGTTTGTTTCCAGATAAAAATGGTTCTTGTTTATCCAACTTGTGATAAAAAGCATAGATAAATAAGTAGAGATGGAAATGAATAGTTCAGATAGCTAGAGGGTTACATACATGGCTTCCCTAGGCAGTAGGGAAAGCACTCTTCACTAGTACTAGTATAGAAAGCACTGTTCACTTACTGGCAAGTGAATACTAACTAAAGAATAAAGAAGAATGATGAAGCCCTGTATTTCATGACTAACTATGCTAGTGATAGCTTATATCATTCTGCTGAACCCAATTAGCCTTCCTCAGCTAAAAGACAGTATAAAGGCATTCAATACAACTCTCTTATTTTACTGATGAGCATACAAAGGGTCTGAGAGAGCATAGAGCAGATACACCCATTTCTAAAGTTAGTGTGAGGGTGATTTCTAATGTTAACAGGCCAAAGGGAAATTCATTTAATCTTTCAACTCCTATTTTTTCCCCCATTTACCTATAGTTTACTGGGAGCCTTATTATGGAGCAGGCACTGTGCTAGGCACTGGGGATACAGAAGTGAAAGATCAGACCATGTCGCTGACATCAAGAACCTTCTTTTTTCATGGTCGAGTCTAACAATGTATAAGTACACAGAGATGCAAATACAGTAATTATAGACTATCCCTATCACTACAGTGGAAATCAGCATGGTGGCTTGAGAGATGATAACTGGCTTGGAGGAGGAACTGTTATATAGCATGCCCTTCTCTGAAGACACGGAAGTTGAGAAATGAAGGCTGAGAAGTAGCCAACCACATAATGAGTTTGTGGACTTGGACGGGATTAATGCTTGGCAAAGTTGTAGCAACAATACTGGTGAGGCAGCTGGCCAGACCCTGCAAACATTGAAGGCTGTGGTAAGCAATTAAGATATAATTCCAAAAGCAATGGGAAACATTGATGTGTTTTAATCAGAGGAATGATATAAACTGATTATATTTTGAAAGGGCACCTTGACTGCTTTATAAAAAATGGATTGAGAAGGGGATAAAGAGGAAATGGTAAATTTAGGATGTTTTCAGTTGGGGGATTGGGAAGAAGTAGATTCATTAGATATACTTTGGGGGTAGAGCTAACAAAATTTGCCAATGGTTCACGGATAGGGAGGTAGTGAGAGGATTAATGGAAAAGAAGCAATTGAGGTTGTCTACTTTCTTTTTGACTTGAAAGGCTGAGTAGGTAATGGTAGTGTTTACTGAGATGGAGAAGACTGGGGTAGAAACAGAAATATGTTTTATTTATTTTAAAATTTATTTTTAGTTATTTTAAAGATGTGGAGTACAGTTCAGGATTGGGTAGATAAGAGGTCATCATACAGGTAAAGTTTGGGCCTCCCTTTGGACTCCACTTCTCCTGATTTGAGATCAGGTACCCTTATTGATGTTATGTGCCCCCCCCGCAGCAGTGATCTGCTTCTGCCAAACCCTTTCTAACAGTATTATGGTAAATGTTTCTGGTCTGCTTATGAATGAGAACATGCGGTACTCAGTTTTTTGTTTCTGTCTTAGATCACTGAGTATGATGGATTCTAAATCCATCCAAGTTATTGCAAAATATTTATGGCTGCATAATATTCCATTGTGTGTATGTACTATGTTTTTAAAAAATTAATATTTTTTATTTTAAGGATGTGGGGTACAATTCAGGGTTAGGTATACAAATATTCATTATGCAGGTACCCTTGTTGATGAGGTGTAACCCCTCCCCTGGCAGTTTCACTCAACCGTCAATCCCGACTCCCTCCCCTGGCAGTTTCCCATGACTGCCAATCCCTTTCTTATAGTATTATGATAATTGTTCAAGGTCTACTTATGAATGAGAACATATGGTACTCTGTTCTTTGTTTCTATGATAGATCACTGAGTATGATAGACTCTAAATCCATTTAAGTTGCTGCGAAGTCCATATGTTTTTTATTCTTTATGGCTGCAAACTATAAGAATCTTAGAAAACGCAGGAGACACCCTTATGGAAATTGGAACTGGCAACCAATTCCTATTCAGAATCTGAAATGCCTATACCTTAAGAAATAAGATACACAAGTGGGATCTCATCAAACTAACGAGCTTCTGCAAAGCAAAAGAAATCATCAAGAGAGCAGGGAGACAGCCCACAGAATGGGAAAAAATGTTTTCCAACTGTATGTCTGACAAAGGCCTAATATCTAGGATCTACAAGGATCTCAAACTCGCCGAAAGGAAAAAAACAAACACTCCCATTAAAAGGTGGGCAAAAGACATAAATAGATACTTTTAAAAAGAAGATATGAGGCAGCCAATAGACAGATGAAAAAGTGCTCAGCTTCACTCATCATCAGAGAAATACAAATAAAACCCACATTGATATATCACCTAACCCCAGTAAGAATGGCCATCATTAATAAAACAAACAACAACAGATGCTGGCGAGGATGCGGAGAAAAAGCAACCCTTCTACACCGCTGATAGGAATGCAAACTAGTGCAACCTCTTTGGAAGACAGTGTGGCAGTTTCTGAAAGAACTAGAAATTGACCTTCCATATTGTAACGTTTGGAGATACCGAAAGAGGCACAGGACAAGGGGCCGGTATAAACCAAGCGTTTATTGGGGGAGAAACTCCCGGGCGAGGTCCCGTGGTCTGGAAAGATGGGCCAGGGGAGTCGTGCCCAAGGAGGGGCAGGCTTGGGTTTTTAAGGGTGCTGTATTTGGGGAGGGTGTTGGGGGCGGCAGTGAAGTGGGGAGACAAAGCGTTGCATCCGGCGTGGGCTGGAAAGTTTCTGTCTGGCCCTGCTCGGCAGCTGCTGGCAGGTTTCAGGAAGCTTTAAGCGAGGTATGTGGTGGTGGGTTTGGGGTGGAGGGGCAGATGGGGGAAGGTGAGTGCTGCTTCTCCCTGAGCCTAATATCTTGACCTCTTTGGTATAAGGGGCATTGACTCGATCTGGCTGCTTCAAGCTGAAAGGGGGCATAGTTTTAGGGGAGGCCGGGATGCAGTGGCTTGGAGGGAAGTGGGGCATACGGATGGGGTGCAGGAATAGCTGATTGACTGCAATGCGAGAAATTTCCTTCATGCGAGACTGCAAAAAATTAAACAGACAGGTGAAACCATAAGTAAAAGACAGATAAGTAGAACAGGTTCCAAGAATGGCATGACCCATTGGGCAATGCCCGAGTTCCACCAAGCAGAGAAGGACGATTCTGCGGTGTTTTTTTGGCAAAGTTCGTCTCCCAGCTTTCGGAGGACGTTGACATTTTTCTCTGCCAGCCCTGTTTTATTAACGTAGAAACAGCATGCAGGTTCCACCCTGGCCAGCTATAAGGAGATTAAGGGCCCTGCAGTTTTGTAAAGTAACCCGGGCTAGAGAGGTTATTTGCTGCGCAGGGATGCCAGGGAGCTTGCGGATACTTTCAGAGCGGCTTGGAGCCTTTCTTCCAGATTTTGGGAAGAAAGGAGGCTGTGTCCCAGTGCTCTCCTGCCCAGCCTTCCAGCTGCCAAGGACATGGCAAACGTGAGACCAAACATGAGGGGAAGAAATGCCGCATGGCGGGGAGTGGGAAAGGCTTTGAGTAAGAGTTTTTTTTCAGAATAGAACGTAAGTTGTGGCACAAGCATTACCAGATAGCAACAAGGGTAAGAATTATTGATAGATTTGAAGAGGGTGCTGTTACATCAAAAGAACCCACCCCTTGGAGTAGATAGAGTAGATGGCACAGGTCTGGAGATGTTGCATGTGCAGGAGCTGAATGAGCAACGAGGAAGGCATACTGGGAGTCGGTGTAGATGGTTACCCGCTGCCCTTTAGATAGTTTGAGAGCCCGTGTAAGAGCAACAAGTTCCATTTTTTGGGAAGTGGTGCCCAGAGGAAGAGGCTGGGCCTTGAGAACAGAGTCAGCAGAGACTATAGCATAGGCTGCCCGCTGGTGGCCTTGCAGGGTGCAGACAGAACTACCATCCACGAACAGAGTGAGGTCTGGGAACTGAAGTGGTTGATCTGAGAGTCTGTCCCTGGGCGGAGTCAGGGCCTCCACCACCTCTGGGCAAGAGTGGGTAGGCCCTGCATCAGAGGAGGGGAGAGGG
>NW_007081298.1:294253-343231 GCF_000164805.1 Carlito syrichta
GGTGTGTTAGGACCCCCACAGCTATTCCATGGCACTTATCTGTGAACAAACAGAAGGGCTGAGAGGGGTTAGGGAGAGACACAGCAGTGGTGCGGACAGGAGGGTGTCACAGAGAGCAACAAACGCCTTGAGAACCTCAGCAGGGGAGGTGAGGGGCTCCGTAGGCGTTTGGCAGCCGCATACAGAGGTTTGGCTAACAGGGTGAAGTTCAGGTTGTATGAACTGGGCTTTCTGGGGGCACACCTGGTATCCCCTAGAGGCCAGGAAATTGAGAAGGGCGGCTGTGTGTGTGTGGGACAGCTTTTCAGATGGGCTGCAAAATAAGAGATTATTCACGTACTGGATGAGGTGGCTAGATTGGAGAGGGCAGTCGGCTAGGTCAGCCGCGAGAGCCTGGCCAAAGAGGTGGGGGCTGTCCCGGAAGCCCTGTGGCAAGACCATCCACGTAAGTTTTTGTGCCTATTCCGTGTCCAGGTCCTCCCAGGTGAAAGCAAAAAGGGGGTAAGAGTCTGGGTGTAAGGAGATAGTAAAGAAAGCGTCCTTGAGGTCAGTGACAGTGAAATGTGTTGTCTGAGGTGATATCCGAGATAAAAGAGTGTAGGGATTAGGAACCACTGGGTGGAGAGGGACCACCGCCTCATTAATGAGACGGAGGTCCTGGACCAAGCGGTAGTCTCCAGAGGGCTTATGGACTGGAAGGATGGGGGTGTTACATGAAGAGTTAACAGGTATGAGGAGTCCCTGAGAAAGCAAGCGAGTGATGATGGGTTTAAGGCCCTTACGATGTGTGGCTGAAATGGGGAACTGGGGTCTAGAAGGGAAGTTAGAGGGCTTTTTTTTTTAAATTATGCGAACCGGGGTGTGGTGTTGGGCTATGACTGGGGTGGAAATGCTCCACACATCAGGGTTGACTAGGTGGGGTGGGAGGGGAGGTGGCAGGTCTGAGCTGGGAAAAACAGAGACTAGAGCAATATTGGCAAGGAGTGGGGCCGGCGATCGAACCGGCAGTGGTAAAGTGGCTCCCAGTTTTGAGAGGATATCCCTGCCGAGCAACGGAACAGGGCAGGACGGGACAATAAGGAAGGAGTGACTAAATATCCAATTACTGAGAGAACAAGGTAAAGGCGAGGTTTGAAGGGGGGCAGAAGGCTGGCCGTAGATCCCCACGACTGAGACCTGGAAAGGAGATAGAGGCCCCGAAAAGGAAGGCAGAACCGAATAGGTAGTCCCCGTGTCCACGAGGAACGAGATTGACCTACCTGCTACCTGGAGTAAGACCCTGAGCTCTGCGAGGGTAATTGGGGTCTTCGAGTCCGGGCATCCTCAGCTTTCCGCCAGTCCAAGCAGCTCATGGAGCGGAGCAGGCGGCTCAGCCACACCCTGTGTGGAGGCACCGGGGCTTGGCCAGGCCAAGTGCAAAACGACTTTCAATGGCCCTTTTGTTTGCAGATAGGGCATGGCTTACTCGGTGGATGCGGGTTAGGGCACTGCTTGGCCCAGTGGCCCTCCTGGCCATACTTGAAACAGGCTCCTGGGGAAGCTTTGCTACCCTTCTCCAGACGTCAAGAGACCCCCGTACCCTGTTGCATTGGCCTCAGGGCTGCAACCAGGGCGCGGGCTTGCACTTTAGCAGCCTGCTGGAGGCGTTGCTGCCTAGCGGTTTCTGCATTTTTCTCGCCGGCATTAAAAACTTTAAAGGCCATGTTAACCAGGTCATAGACAGGGGTTTGAGGGCCATCTTCTGCCTTCTTAGCTTTCTGCGGTTATCAGGGGCAGATTGGGTAACGAAATGGGTAGCGAGAACGGTGGGACGTGTACCCAAACAAAACCATCCAAGCCAGCAACCTCTCGGAGAGGACAAATGGGTGCAGAAACAAGGGGGTGGGGAGGGTGGTGCATGCAGTGTGAACGAGTATGTGTACTGACCGCAGAGGGGAGGGAGAGCAGCAGAACAGGAGAGTCGGAAGGTGAAGGAGGAAGATGGGGGTAGAGAGAGGGTGGATTGTACGGGGGCGGGTTGGAAGAAGGTGGAGGCTTTGGAGGACAAGGGATTGGCGCAGTTTAGGGACTGGGGCAGATGGAATGAGGGAGGGGTCGGGAACAGAGGACAGGGAAGGGGCGGGAGTCTCCCTTTACCAGCAAGATTTGGGTTGTGGAACAATACTGACACAGGGAGGGACGGGAGCGCAGGAGCCAGAAGGCCTGAACATAGGGAATCTCTGACCATTTTTCACTGGGTTTGCAGAAATTATTTAAGTCAGTGAGGGTGTTAAAATTAAAAGTTTCCTTGGGGGGGCCACTTGGACCCATTTTCCAGTCTGTACTGAGGCCTGCCACAGTACAGAAATGGATTAGACATTTGCGTTTAATGTCCACGGTTAATCCCAATTTGTCGAGATTACTGAGAAGACAGCCCAGAGGCATCTTAGAATTAGATTTGGAGGGTTGGTTACCCATGTCGATTTAAATTTCCGGTGCCTGTCTGAGTCTGGAAAGGAGTCCCAATTCAGGCAGACCGGCCAGGCAGAGTGAAGGTCAGGATAAACAGGGTGTCCCCAGGATTTATCACTGACGGCAATGGAGGGCTTTCCCTAGCACAGCTGTGACTTCTGATAGGAAGGCCCAGAGGGGGGAAGAGAGACCGACACGGGGGGAACTCACCTCACAAAAGTTTGAGTGGAGGAGTGGGACGGAGATTCGCAGTTCAGGCTGGAGGTGTCTGGGTGGGAGGCCCCTGAGCCGGGAGGTGAGGCCTGTGTGGCTCAGTCACCTCCTGTGTGTCGGCACCAAGATGTAACGTTTGGAGATACCAAAAGAGGCACAGGATAAGGGGCCGGTATAAACCAAGCGTTTATTGGGGAAGAAACTCCCGGGCGAGGTCCCGTGGTCCGGAAAGATGGGCCAGGGGAGTCGCGCCCAAGGAGGGGCAGGCTTGGGTTTTTAAGGGTGCTGTATTTGGGGAGGGTGTTGGGGGTGGCAGTGAAGCGGGGAGACAAAGCGTTCCATCCGGCGAGGGCTGGAAAGTTTCTGTCTGGCCCTGCTCGGCAGCTGCTGGCAGGTTTCAGGAAGCTTTAAGCGAGGTATGTGGTGGTGGGTTTGGGGTGGAGGGACAGATGGGAAAAGATAAGTGCTGCTTCTCCCTGAGTCTAACACATATGACCCAGCAACTCCCCTATTGGGAATATACCTGAAGGAACTCAAATCATTATACAAAAAAGATAGCTGCACACGTATATTTGTTGCAGCTCTATTCACAATAGCAAAAACATGGAACCAACCATGTTGCCTATTGAAGCTGAACTGGATAAAAAAAATGTGGTACATATACACAATGGAATACTATGCAGCCATAAAGAAGGACAAACATGTGGACTTTGCAGCAACTTGGATGGATTTAGAGAGAATCATACTCAGTGATCTGTCATACAAACAAAGAACAGAGTACCATATATTCTCACTCATAAACGGACCTTGAACAATTATAATACTATAAGAAAGTGTTTGGTAGTAGTGGGAAACTGTCATGGGGGGGTGGGATTGGCAGTTGAGGGAAACTGCTAGGGGAGGGAGGGGCATACCTCATCAACAAGGGTACTGCATAATCAATGTTTGTATACCTAACCCTGATTTGTACCCCACATCTTTATTTTTAAAAAAACACGTTTTAGAACTTGATACTCCTGAATATAGTCCCAGAGAGATCTACAATAAAAAGCTTTGTAACTAAAAAAAAAAAGTACCATTTTTAAAATCAGGTTCACTTTTGATGGGCAGCATGATTGGTTCCATGTTTTTGCTATTGTGAGTAATGCTGCAATAAACAAGCATATACAGGTGTCTTCTTTTTGTTTTGTTTTTGAGTTGGAGTCTCACTCTGTCACCCAGACTGGAGTGCAATGGCTGCTCCCAGCCACCGCCGCCTCGACCTGCTGGGCTCTGGCGATCCTTCCACCTCAGCCTTCCAAGTAGCTGGAACTACAGGTGTGTGCTACCACGCCCAGCTAATTTTTGATTTATTGTAGAGATGAGGTCTCCCTGCCCAGGCGGGTCTTGAACCCACGGGGCTCAGGCAATCCACTCACCTCAGCCTCCCAAAGGCGCGGGATTATAATATTATTTGAGTTCCTCCAGGTTTACTCCCAGAAGGAGGTCATATGGAAGGTCAATTTTTAGATCTTTTAGGAATCGCCACACTGTATTCCACAGAGGTTGTATTAGTTTATATTCCCACCAACAGTGAAGAAGCGTTCCCCCACATCTTCTGTAGCGTATGGGTTTTTTTTTTGGTTTCTGTTTTTTGTTTTTTTGAGTTGAAGTCTTACTCCTTTGCCCACGCTGGAGTGCAGTAGCACACTCACAGCCACCCCAGCTTCGACCTGGTGGACTCAGGCAATCTTTCCACCTCAGCCTTCCAAGTAGCTGAAACTACTACCCCACTTGGCTAATTCTTTGATTTATTGTAGAGATGAGGTCTCGCCAAGTTGCCCAGGCTGTTCTCGAACCCATGGGCTCAGATAATTCCCTCACCTAGGCCTCCCAAAGTGCTGGGATTGTAGGCTTAAGCCACTGCACCCAGCCTATTTGTTATTTTTTTATTTATTGATGATGGCCATCCTGATTGGAGTTAGATGGTATCTCAGTGTTGTTTTGGTTTGCATTTATTTAATGATTTGTGAGGCTGAGTGATTTTTCATGTATCTGGCTGCTTGTGTGTCTTCTTTTGAGAAGTATCTATTCATATCTTTTGCTGACTTTTTAAAAGGACTGTTTACTTTTTTCCTTTTGGCACATTTGACCTCCTTGTAGATCCTGGATGTTAGACCTTTGTCAGTTACACAGTTGGCAAATATTTTTTCCCATTCTATGGGCTGTCTCCCCACTCTCTTGATGGTTTCTTTTGCTTTGCAGAAGCTTTCAGTTTGATGAGGTCTCACTTTTCTATCTTATCTCTTATGGCATGGGCATCTGGGGTTTTGATCAGGAATTGATTACCTATTCCAAATTCTGTAAGGGTGTCGCCTGCATTTTCTAAGATTCTTATAGTTTGAGGTTTTATATTTAGGTCTTTGATTCATTTAGAGTTGGGTTTTGTGAATGGTGATAGGTACGGGTTCTGAGAAACAGAAATATGTTTAAGACTAGTATTTGTATTTTATTTGACCTGTATTGCCTAAACCAAGTTAAAAAAGTTTAAGTCTCACCTAGAGTCAAATGCATACTTTTTTTTTGGTCAGGACCAATATGAAAGGACATGATAAACTATGGGTATCTTCTCCCCATTATGTAAACAAAATAATAATTTTCATAGTGGTTGGAGGCTATATTGTGAACTCCATGGGAAGTGGTAGAATTTGTGAATATGGAAGGGATAGTGGGTATGTGTCACTGTACTGAGTGGTGAGTGTACATATGTGTGTGTGCTTGTGTGTGTATTAAAGTATATAAGGACAGAATGTCCCTATGAGCTGATAAAAGTGGGTAAATTGGTAAGGTGACACTTTAAGGTAACCTTATATTTTCTTTTCTTTCTTTCTTTTTTTTGATTATAGTAGTCTCACTGGTCGCCCAGGTTAGAGTGCAATGGCAGGCTCATGGCCACCACAGCCTCAACCTGATGGACTTAGGTGATCCTTCCACCTTGACCTTCAAGTAGCTGGAACTATAGATGCATGCCACCATGCCTGGCTAGTTTTTGTGATTTGTTGTAGAGATGAGGTCTCATCAAGTTGCCCAGGCTGGTCTCAGACCCCTGGGCTCAGACGATCCTCTCTCCTCGGCCATCCAAAGTGCTGGGATTATAAGCTGAGCCACCACGCCTAGCCTAGCCTTATGTTTTCAAGGTTGATCTTTAAAACACCTCATTATATTTTCCCCAAACCATTTTCAAAACCATTATTTCATGTGAATACTCATGAAATTATAGACAGACCAGTTCTCTTTTGCTTGGAATTAGAATTGCTTATTATGCATTCATTGTCAACGAATGTTTTGGACACTTCAAGAATACGTCCATCATCCTGGGTTTTGGCACCTACACAAAAAACATCGTCTCTGCTAGTCATAGACTTTGCTACCAGACAGGTATAGTAAAGTACTCAATAGAGAGCCATACATTAACTAGACATCAAACTGAATGGTTATATAACAGCTCTGAAGGGCACAGTTTCCCTTATAGTTTTACACATTAAAGAAGCCTGTCTGGAACTTTAAACTTAAAATAAAAACTAATAAATTGCAATCTTAAACTGTCCACATCCATGGTAATCACAGTTCAATAAACACATTTTTAAAATTGCACTAAATATAATAAAATTTTCCTTAAATTTCTAACTTCTCTTATTATTTTCTGCTTCTCATTTAACATGGCATAACAATATATACGTACTTCAAAATCATTTAAAGGGAAAAATAAACTCCTATTTTCTACTTTGTAGAAGGGAATTTAATTTGTTCTGCAGGGTAAAGAGAGAAGTGAGAAAATTAAATTATTTACCCTTCCGTCAGAAGACTGGGAGAAAATTTAGAGAGAACTATTGGGGAACCATCATTATTAGGGATAATAATAGCATACCACATTTCCCTTGTGATGACTCTCAAAAATAAGCTACTGTCTAGAATAGATGACATGACAGTTTCTCTTTATGTAGAGCATACTATTTCAATGCCCAAAGACATTTTTCTTCTACATAATAAAGACTCAGTGAACATTACACTGATTCTGATTGACCCTTCCCAGTTGGTTATTTCCTAGTATCTTAATGTGTGTTAACAGAGTGTGGACTGACTGGTGCTTTCAGCTAAGCCTCATGGGATATTTGTTTGTTAACAGATTTAGATGAATTTGGAGTCACCATAATGTTTGCAGATTCAGAAATAACCTTATCAATCTCTGCAAAGATGATGATTTATTAATCAAATTGTAACAGTGAATTTTATCAATTTATAATGTATTTCTTTCTTAAATCCTGTAAGGAAAGATTTTGGAATCATTTTCTCCAATAGCCTGAGTGGACAGAAGTATTCACCAGAGACAGAAAAGTTTAGAAATTTGGCAAGGAATAACTCAGGATCATAATATTGGTGAGCCCTCCTTCTAATGTCATAAATGAAAGAAATGAATATTTACACAGATTTTTCCTAGGCTTGTGGAAATCTTGCAGGTCCACACATTATCTGTGATAAGGTCATGCTGGCCTACATTCCTGCCTAGATTCATTAAGGATTTCTTTCACTGTCTCTCTCTCTTTTGGATATTACACACTTTTTCAGGTGACCATTTTGTCTATTGTACCCAATATTTTAAATATTAAATCATGTACCCTCAGTTGTTTATAAGGAGGTTTAAGGAGAATATTAGATATGTTTACACATATCATTCATCATGCAAATGGTTCCTTGACCTTGAAAATAAACACTGGCTCACATTCCTAGGGCCCACAAACTTCTATGAGGCAATGCTTTTCTATAAAACATAAGATATAAAAAATATTGGAAATCAGACACCATGGCTAATACGATATATAAAATAAAAATCTCCTACCTTTCTTTCATTTGTCCTAATGTTTGTGAGTAGAATCAAAGAGTAACATACTTGTAATAGACAATTATTTATATAATGTTATATTATTTAATTTGCCATTATTTAAATTTCTATTTAATTTGCAATGGAAAAATAAATTCAGGAAATATAATAATAATTATCAACAACACATATTATAAAAACAGTCTTTTTCATAACACAAACAGCTATGAGAGTTAAAGCACACTGTAAGTTCCAAGAGGGTTGTAAGAATGCACATAGGGAATGCAAAGAGCATTTGGGGCATAGCTTGTGTGAACTGATGGTGTAGGCCAACTTCAAATCACACTATACTCTGTACCTTCTAGATTCACTCTTTATCATCTAAAATGATGTGTGGTAACAACACTGCCTTCAGAATTAACTGAACTGTCTTTTACTAGCTATAATGTGAGGACACCAACATCATTTTTGCCTATATACATGCTTTGTTTCAAGTATTTCAAATGGTGTATAATATATAGTAGGAACTTAGTAGATACCTGCTAAGTGGATGAATGAATTTGGCATTTGTTGTTTTGATGACCAGTGATATGGTCTGTAGTTTAGCTCATTGGATTGCATGAAGGTCCAGTTGCTGGTTTGGATCATTGTTCTATGATTATGTAGATGTAACCAAACATAAGGGGAAGATGAAAGATGAATATCTGTAAACTAACTTTCTGTACTATTTTTACAACTCTTGTATAACTCCTCTAAAATCTAGGAAATAATTTTTTATAGAAATTGAGATTAAAGAAGAGAAAGGGAAGTAAGGATATGAAAGTATGAGAACCATTAATTCTAGAATAGTGCAGGAAGACATAGCCTGGGCAAGAAAGAACTGACGTGAGTGGAGTCAGTTTGCCTCCGGAAGGCCAAACGGAACTTGACTGCTACTCAACTTTTTCAGAAAATGTGGAAATACATACTCACTGTCCACCCTAAAATTTTGTCAGTTGTTGCCAGCTGCACACAGCCCTGAATTTCTTTCCTTTTTTTTAAAGTTTATTAACAAGGGTTAAGATAGTACACCTTAACTGGGTAATTTCTTGTATAATTTGGAGACTCAAAAATATCTAGGAAAAGAAAAAAAAGAAAAGCTTTGGCGATTAAAAAAAAATGGAGCATCGTAAGAATCATTGTATGAAGGGAACAAATACCTGTAAGTCAATCTGTTGTTTTCAACAACCTATTTTCCATAATGGAGAAGAAATCCAGTGTGTGCATGACTAAGTTATCTACTCAAAACTTTCAAAATCAGAACCCCAAAGAAGTTATAGTTTATTTTAAGCAATATCCACAAAACCTAATATAATTCATTTCTGAGTAATCATTTAATTATGGTATTTTATCATTTTATTTTTAAAAAATACGCTGAGTACATAAACATGACTCAAATATCAACAGATTGTTTCTTCCTACACACAACAGTTAATCTTAAATGTTCCAAGGGAATATGCTTAAGAAGTAACCCTTTGCAGAACTTGCCCTTCTTTCTGGAATTGTAAGCCTCTCTTCTTCCCCATCTTTCTTCCTTTTTTTTTTTTAACCTTACTTGTCATCTTGCAGCTATGAGCAGTCCAGCATGTAGGAGTGGACTGGCGAGAGAAGGAAAGAAGGATGCATTTTGCATTTTGTTGCACATCAGTCCTGAAGCCTGGCTGGCAGGAATATTGTGGACTATAGATCTTTCAGACAAATGGACTCTTGTCTGTTCCTTCCCTCTGTAATTGTTGGCAGAGTTCTCTTTTATGTGTCTGGCTTCTTGAAACTTTGAATGAATAAACTAGGGCACAGGATTAATGTAAAGAACTGGCATCTTTGTTGACTTATTCAACAGACTGTGTGTACATAGAAAAGAGAAATAAGCACTTTCAGAAGTGTTGTCTGCATGTGTCTGGGATTTTAGGGCTTAAACAATGTAAAATGCAACACCTTAGGAAAAGCTGGACAAGTCTCTGAACTCTGTAAAGTTTACTTTCTGAATGAAGATATGCTATTGACCATAAGTGAATAAAATATGAGCAATTGCATGTAGCATGCACACCTGTTAGCACGTGGACCAAATATAGACCAAAATATGCAGTGACAGTGATGTTAGTGGGCTTGGGAGGATCACTTCAGCAAGAGAGAGTGTTCCCCAGTTAGGCCCAGTGTGCTGCCATGGCCAACTCCTTGGAGAGTTGGAAGTCTCTTCCTGAGGAGTGCAATCCTCAATACCTACCCAGGACAATGCTGTTGTCTCTACCACAGAAAATTATTCAAGAATGAGTCAAAGAAAGTAAAGGCTTCAATTTAACTGAAGTGCAAAGTTGAGAAAGGGAAGTGCAGGCAATCTCCGAGATGCACTGAGCAAAGAGAGTGCTGACTTTTATCTATTTGCATTTGTGTCTGTTTCATGTCAGTCACAAGCTCTAGGAAGTTGGTATCGGTTTTAAGTCACAGGAAGTTTGTGCCAATTTC
This sequence comes from Carlito syrichta, assembly GCF_000164805.1. Classification (NCBI taxonomy): domain Eukaryota; kingdom Metazoa; phylum Chordata; class Mammalia; order Primates; family Tarsiidae; genus Carlito; species Carlito syrichta. The sequence goes on from NW_007081298.1 coordinate 304,278, forward strand.
ATATTAGTAACAAATCACAGAAAGTTTTCAACCTCTTATTAACCTCTGACTCAGTAATTCCTCAGTAACCACCCCCCTCCCCACAAGCTACCTAGCTACCTTGGCTGTCTCAAAGTTAAAAGTATATTTCTTAGGCTGGAATGTCAGAGAATTTATAGTCAATCTAGGTGAGCATCTCTTTTTAGTAGAAGGACTATGATGAAAAAGATTAGGAAAAAAAGTTGAGATGCAAATTTTTTACCTGGAGAGGGTAGGCATTGTTACATAAAATTCACATGGCACAGTGGAATGATAAATGAGGTATTCCCAGTAGACTGAATTTCTCAGACTCAGCACTATCAGCATTTTGTGTTAAGTAATTATTTGCTGTAAGGGGCTGTTTTGCACATTGTAGGATATTTAAAATTTAGCACCATCCTTGACCTGTGTCAACTCAATGCTGGTAGCAGTCCCTTTCCACTTGTGAAAACCAAAACTGTCTCCACACATTGCCAGATGTCCCCAGGAAGTTGAAAAACATCCTGATTGTTGAGAATCATTGCAGGAGACCAAGGCATGACCTATAGTGACCAAAAGGAAGTCCTATAGTCTCTCTCTCTTTTATTTTTATTTTTTTACAATTTGTAACAAATCTGGGAGCAATATGCTGGGACTGTCTAAGTTGTCTCAGACATTTGAGCAAAGAGTAAGTAAAGCAGAGGGGCCCATTGCCTAGTCCAACAATATTCCTCCAACAATTATATACTTTATATTTTTAATCTCTTGATCTCCATTGACCTTTTCCCCTGACCATTTAATTGTCTCTTCTATCCTAAAGTAAATCAAAATTTCTTTTGATGAGACGAAGACATAAAATTACAATATTCTCTCTCTTCACATCGTGACATACTTGTTTGAAAAGTGATCTTCAGTCTCTACCTCTACCTCCTCATGACCACTGTCTAAATTTGCCTTTTTTCCTATATCACTACTAAAAGTGGCCCCCGCAATACTACAATCCAGTATCCCAATGACCGCATAAACTGAACTTTTTCTGAACTCATCTTCCTTAACATCCATGCCATTTTTAATACTATTGATAATGGTTCTCAAACTTTATTGTGCATCAGATTCCTTGGGGAGCTTGTTATAACATGGATATTTGGGCCCCATGCCCAGAAGTGAGTAGTTCTGGGATAGCAACTCACAGTATTCAGTTCTAAGAAGTTCCCAGGTAATACTCATGCTACAGGTCTGGGGATCACAATTTAGGAGCTGTGTCTTAATTCTCTCTCTGAGTGCTTTAGTTGGCTTGTACCATACCATAATTTCCTGTTCTTGACTCTCATTGATATTTTTCGTCACACTTTCTGGTTTGTTTTAAATTAGTGGTTTTTAACCACAGCAATGTCCCCCCCAGAAACCATTTGTCAGTGTCTGGAGTTATCACACATAACTTGGGGGAGGGGCAAGGGAGATGAGAAGATCTACTGCTACTGGATCTGCTGCTACTAGATAGTGGGTCTATATCAGGTATGCTGCTAAATGTCTTACAATGCACAGGACAGCTACCCAAGAAAAGAATGGTCTATCCCCAGATGTTAATATTGCCAAGACTGAGAAACATTGCTCTAAATTCAGGCATGCTCCAAAAAGAATGTCCTTCTTGTCTTCTCTTCATGCTACAACTTTCTCTCATCCACCTCAGACATGCTCAGCATTTCAACTCTCACATCTCTGGAAATGACTCCCAGAGGTATTATTTTAAAATATGACATTAGTCTTGTGTCTGCTCTGGATTTTCAGCTGTCTGATAAATATCAACTAAATGAGCCACCGGCATTGTCGGTTTAATGTGCCCAAACTAAATGAATCCTTACAGTAAGAGACTTCTTTATTTCCATTAGTGGTGATTATTAGATACGGTGTGTCTCTATCCTTTTTGACCTTAAAACTTGTACAAATGCTGAAAGATGATTCTTTAAGGAGAGAAGTATAAAATTAGATGGATGGTTACCATAGATGTATTGTTCAGAAATACCATTCTGGCAGCAATTTGAAGAATTCACAGATATTCACAAAAATCAAAAGAGAAACTTTTCATCTCATATGAGATAATCTAGTCTTTTGATTGGCCAGAGAGAAATATGTCCCTTTATTCCAAGTGAAAGCAAATTTATTTGCCTGTCTAGAACTCAATCTAGTATTAACTGGAGAAAATACTAATCTATGCTTTATGCTTCAGGCAAAGAAAGGATATGAGGACATGGTCTTCTCACAAATATGATGAGACTTTTCATTAGGTTTGTTTTACTGGAAGCCATTATAAATTTTGTTGCTCAATAGCATATCATGTATGTTGTTGTTACTAGTACTAGTAGGAATACTAACAATAGCCACCATTTTTTGAGCACTTATCACATGTCAGATAAACTTTGCATGCCATCTTATAAATAGTAAGCCTCTATGGTAGATTTTGTTATTATACCTATTTTGTGCCTATGGAAACTAGAGACTAAAGGGAAAAATCACCTAAATAATAACTGGTAGAATTCAGATTTGAAGACAGCCTGGTCTGGCAACTAAACTGATACTTCCAAACACTACTCTAGTAGTAGCATTCAATTGTAGTGGGAACATGGTTCTTAGAACCTGGTCTTCTTGAATAACCAGACCCATCCTTCTCAGAATCTAAGACCTGGGTAGAGAAAGAAAGACCATCCAGCTTACTTAACCTTGTACCTTCAGGGAATGGTAGGGGTGGCCCTTCATTATTGAAAGATAAAGTGCAGCTGGCTAATGGATGAAGGCATGGGGGAGAGGTTTTCTTTGTGGGAGTTCATCACAAAGATATCTGCAGATCTCTAATTCTCTCCTGCATACCCTTTCTTTTTCATAGCTTACATCTCTAGGCTGTAATGGATGCAAAATTACTGCAGCATTTTGTTCTGCCAGGCTGACCCCATTACACATACACCACAGTCATAAAGCTCTGACTTAGTTATTGTTTGCATGTTCAAGACTCCTACGAGGCAGGGAGGTGTGAAGTTTTGCTACATTTTCAAGCAGAGTGAATGGCTGCTTCATTTTAAAAACAAGGATTCCAGCCTCCTTTCTGGAGTGGATATTGTTTTGATCACTGATGATGCAATCCATACTTATTTCTTTCTCAATGATGATATTTCTCTGATATGTGAAGGGTCTTTGAACGAATGTCAGGGCAGAGATGCCAAGAATGCATCCTTTCACATGCAATAGTTACATAAGTTCAGGACAACTCCATTTTCTCTGCAACATCCCTTTGTCTTGGTGATATTTTGTTAAGGCACTGCACAAAATATACCACAGTGGAGATAGAATGGTTGATAAGAGATAAGTATGGTAAGAGTTTGGGAGTGTAGTGATTCTCGAACTTTGTTATCCTCAGTCTTCTTTCTTCTCCATGCCTTTCCAAAAATATCTGCAACTCATATTCCAATGCATCTTTTGATAATCATTGTTGGAGAACATGAGCAAATTAGTTTCAATAATAATTTATATACCTTTATCTGGGAGATTCTTATTTTAATTCATTGGGTCAAAAAATATTGTGTATTTGTTCAAGATACCTTTCTAAGAACTGGTGACATATTAGGCAGTAAGACAAGCATGGCCCCTGTCCTAGAGCTTACATTCTAGTAATATTTGTCAAGAAAGTAGTCATGTGTATTACAAAAGGATTGTCCAGGCTTCTCATTTATTCTGTACCTTACCATATGTCTTCCTTCACTATTTCTCACACTTCATAGAAGGTCTCAATATATAAATATTATATTTTTGCCTGTGATATTGTTTACAAGAAGGAAAAGACTGTGATGAAAATAAGGAGGCTATGCATCGTGGCTCACACCTGTAACACCAGCACTTTCAGAGGCCAAGGCAGGACAATTGCTTGAGCCCAGGAGTTCAAGACTAGCCTAGGCAACATACCAAGATCTCATCTCAAAAAAAAAAAATGTGTATATATATATAGGTTTGGCATGGTGACAGGTGCCTGTAGTCCCAGCTACTTGGGGGGCTGTGGCAGAAGGATTGTCTGAGTCCAGGTGGAGGCTGTGGTGAGCCATGATTGTGCCACTGCACTTCAACTTAGGTGACAGAGTAAGACCCAGACTAAAACAAAAGAAAAAAAAAATGTATCACAGAAGGGTATAGTGTGTCTTGCCTTTTAAAGTAATTGCAAAAACAGGAATTATCAGAACATGCTTATATTTCATTACTAAGTTTATAAAAAGAACTACATACACATGGACGTGTTCTGATCCTAAATACCTTAAAAGTAATGATCATTAACTGTTTCTTTCTTTCTTTTTTTTTTTTTTGAGTGAGAGCCTCACTCTGTTACCCAGGCTAGAGTGCAGTGGCACGCTCACGGCTATCACAACCTCGACCTGCTCGGCTCAGGTGATCCTTCTGCTTCAGCCTTCCAAGTGGCTGGAAGTATAGGCATGCACCACTATGCCTGGCTAATTTTTTGATTTATTGTAGAGATGAGGTCTCATTAAGTGGTCCAGGCTGGTTTCCGACCTGTGGGCTCAGGTAGTCCTTTCACGTCAGCCTTCCAAAGTGCTGGGATTATAGGCGTGAGCCACCGCACCTGGCCCCCATTAACTGTTTCTAAAGGAATTTTATTATATTTCCTGGAATCATGGACCTTCTCTTTGAGAAATGTCTCCAAAAAGTATATGTAGCAATAAACTTGTAAGAACATTTTTAAAGCTACACAGACAGTTATGAAGGGTAGAAGTAGTGGTGAGGTAGGGGGTGGGGAAGGGCTAGTAGCAAAAAATAAAGAAAAAAAGCTTTTTCAGTCATGGGCAGCACTTCTGTCTCTTCCTGCACTTGTCAGAATCCAGTTATTAACCTGTCAGCAGCAGACAGATTGAAGGAGACACTACCTCTCAAGGTGAGCCCTTAAGAAAAGAAAAATAAGAAACAGTCATTGTTGGGACTGACAGAGGAATGATCCCACCAAGTTCTGGGCTATGCCTGAAGAGGAAATGATTCTCAAGCCTGGGTGTGTGCTTAGAAGGCAAGAGATCTTACATGGGGAATTGGAATGTGGAGGTACTGATCGCAGTGAATAAGGAAAGCTTTCTGTTTGAATTTGCTTGTGCAAAGAAGCAGAGACATTTCAAAGATGCAGGGTACAAGTTTTAGTGAAAGAAGTTGGGTCTGACCTGTGCTGAGACCTTGGCATTTTAGTGGAGAAATAGTGACTCCTGTTCCAGTGAGGAGTACAGGTCATCCACAAATATCAGCCAGAAAAAATAAAAAGAGTAATGACTCTTTTCACGACAAGAGCATGCCCTTTTGATGTCAATTTTTTTTTTTTTCAGAGAACATAGATGACTTTATAGCTTTATTTTGCTCATGAAAGTTTCAGCTTAAAAAAAGTTTATAGAATATTTTTGGCTTTCTATGTTCTGGGCACATATGAGGCTGTGAAACTTCCTGTAATGAAGGGGACCATGTGATCATTTGAAGCCAATGAGCTGTGAAAGGGAGTGACCTGTGTTCCTTGTTGGCCTAGCCTCTAAATGCTGATGCAAGACTCCCTGGAGCTTTTTTTTTTTTTTTTTTTTTTTTTTTTGACGTGGCTACCAGCAATTTTGAAACAGTGGCCATTTCTTCATCCTCAGCCCTGCAGTGTGAAATCATGGCAACATACAGCAAAGCCTCCAGCCTACCAAAAATAGACCTTTACTGTTACAAACCATTTTGTACTTGTTTGTTGCTGCAGCATAATATGGCCATTATAATGGACATATTTGTTAAGATACAAGTGTAAGAAGTTTTATGTTCCTTAATGAGTACTGAGAAGAAGTTTACATAATGTCATAAGCCTTTTTTCACAACCCAAATTGCCACCTCACCATACCTAGAGTCCTATCTGTGGGCTGCAGTTTCCTCAAAGACATTTTGTTGGTTTTATTTTAGTCTCAGAAAGATTAAGGCCAACTTAAAAAAAAAAAATTGCAATGCTACTAGAGCCATGACAAAACAAAGACACTTTGTTAGTGGATGTTTATTTTTTGTTTTAGTTTTTTTTTTGAGTTGGAGTCTCACTCCGTTGCCCAGGCTAGAGTGCAGTAGCACACTCAAGGCCACCCCAGCGTCAACCTGCGGGGCACTGGCAATCCTTCCACCTCAGCCTTCCAAGTAGCCAGAACAACAAGTGTGCGCTACCACGTCCAGCTAATTTTTGATTTATTGTAGAGGCGAGGTCTTGCCAAGTTACTCGGGCTAGTTTCGAACCTGTGGGCTCAGGTAATCCACATGCCTCGGTCTCCCAAAATTCTGGAATTACAGGCTAAGCCACTGAGCAGGGCCCAGTGGATGCTTTAGTATCTGACAAGCTTTTATGCAAATAGGGGAGCAGTCATCACTATCTGTACTTTGTTTAATGATCAATTTATTTAACTCATATCTAAAAAGCAAAACATTTAAAACCAAAATTTCTTTATTTAAAAATTTACAATAAGTGACAGATTCCTCTTAAAAATGTATTTATTTAGAAACCAGCTCTCATTGTGTCACCCAGGCCCACAAAATGGCGTGGTCATAGCTTACTGCAGCCTTGAACTCCTGGATTCAGGTGATCCTCCTGCCTCAGCCTCCGGAATAGCTGGGACTACAGGCTTGAACCACCATGCCCAGTTAATTAATTTTTAATTTTTTTTTTTTGGTAGAGATGGGGTCTTGCTTTGTTGCCTAGGCTGCTTTCCAACTCCTGGCTTCAAGTGATCCTCCTCACGTAGTCTTCCAAAGCACTGGGATTACAGGCATAAGCCCAGACTTCTTCAAAATTTAAACTTCAACTCCAAATTGTGTATGACTGATTTCTTTTTAAAGAACATTTCAAGTTCTTTAAAATACATACTTTTTACACTTAAACTTTTGCAGTTTAACTTTAATCTATAGTAAATTATAGATTTGATTCATATAATCATTATATGTCTATTTGTTTTAATATTTTCCCAGAATTTTATCAATACCTCACTAATCTATCGAATAGTAGTTACTTCTCTAATATGAATCAAATCAAAGCTGCTGGTCAACAGGCTGAAGGTTTAAAAAAATTTTTTTTAATCATTAAATTCGTTTATTGTGTCAAGATATAACTGTCTTTATAACAGTCTAAATTTTCTCCTGTAATTTATTGTCTCTCTCCAAAAGTAATGTATTTTTAAAAGGGACATTTGGTGATGTTATATGACCCATATTTATTATCAAATACTATACTTTACTAGCATTAATAAAAAGATATATTCTTATGAACAACTTATTAAAAGTCAAGGGCCATCTGGTAGTTTCATCTTCCAAGAGATGAGGATGAATTTGAGTAGTTATCTTTCTTTCTTGCATGTTAACCTCATGTGTCATCGTAAAATGCACTGTTGAGTGCATCCATCCTACCAAGTTATTAGGTGTGATGCCCAGAGCTGGTCAGTCTTGTCTGTTCTTGGTAAGCCTTTTTCTCTTCTTTTTTCAAGACTGTTTGATGTATTTTATGTTACTTTTATTCATTGTTCTCTACTTATCCTATAGTAACATTACTATGCCAACACTTTATTTTTATGTATTTTTATTTTTAGTAACATGACTATGCCAACACTTTATGTTTATAAAGTTTGTTATTTTATAAACATGACAATGCTAATTCTTTATTATTTTATAACCAGGCACCGAGAGCTAACCTAAAACAAACATGCCCTTATATTTTAGCACTCTCCTAATCACTGAAATCAAAATAATTAAATATGCTCGATTATGTTCATACTTATTTTATATAACAATTGTGTTTTATGTCACAATATGCTTTATATTAACTTTTTTCAATATTACTATGAATATTTCATAGATGTAGCTTGTTTTAATCAAGCAAAAGTAGTAGGGGCAACCCATTTGGGTCCCCTCTCACTGTGAGAACTTTTCTGTCCTTTCAATAAGTCCTGCTTTCTCAAAAAAAAAAAAAAAAGTAAATGATTTTGTTGTTGTTATTGATCTTATTTTGTGTCCGGATTATCACCAACTGGCCAACCAGATTTCCTTTAAGTAGGCTCCTTATTTTTTGAGCACTTTATTTGATATTTGTGGGCACAGACTTGTGTTCTGCAATCAGTAGAAATTGTAGACTCATGGAGATTATTTTCTGCCCCCAATCAGAAAATCATCAAAATTCCTGAGATTCTTGCACATATGAATGTTAATAGTGGCCGTGGTGCACCTGTACTTTAAGTAATAACAAAGCTGAAAAATATTTATTTTTTAGAGTCTAGAGTTCACACTGATTTTGTCCCATGAGAGAACATAGCTTTAGGTAATTTCTTGTAAACTAGTTAGCAGCTATGGAATCCAACTTATGATTTTTATCTAGATCAAAATACTGTAAATATCAGTAAATGTTAATAACAGGCACTGATAGAAAAATAAACAATAGAAAAGCAGGTAGGGTATGAAATATATTTACTAAGTATGCATACTTGCCCCTGGAGAAAACCTGAAAGGATCTATGAGGGGGGACCCACTCAAAAATGGAATTATTTGGGGGAGTGCAGGTCCCTTGTAGTACAGGCTTCCCCCGCTAGGTAAGTGTTCTAGGAACTCATTGGCATCAGTGTACCAGCTAGCATTGTTGTGAGAGGGTATGTTTGGCTTCAGTGAATTTGTTTTTGGAGATTCTTTTAACATGTTTGCCTATTTTATGATGGGTGGTTTACAAATGTACCTGCCCACACTAAGTTAAGTGTTCAGCAATTTTTGACCAAAAATGACATGACCCCCATGCCCCACACTCCCTCTTCACTGGATCTCTCCCTGAGTGCCTTTTTGTTTTGTTTTGTTTTCCTGGATGAAAAAAGTCCTCAAAGGGAAAGGTCTTGCCAATATGGAGGAGGTAAACAAAAAATGGCAGAAGTACTGAAAGGCATCAAAACTGACAAGTTTAAAAAACTGAGCAGTGGAAAAAGTGTCTCGACAGGTGTATTGCATCAAGCATAAAGTACTTTGCAGGTGACTAAAGTTTAAATATGTACAAATAAATATACAAATTTTAATAAATGAATTCTGGTTTTTTTGAGTTCCTCCTTATACTCTAAAATTAATGTAGCCTCCTCACTGTCCTCTTTAAATTATTTTATATTATCTACCTATTATTCTTTGAACATATATTATTTTTGTAAGGAGAATTCACAAACGTTAGCTTTTTAGAATAACAAAAGAAAACATTTCAGCAGGAAATAGCTCTAGTGCCCAACATACACACTGAATCTTGTATGTACAACCTATTAATAAAATCTCAAAAATTGCTTACTCTTTATAACCAGGAGATATTGTGCCTTTTGTGTCTATACTTTCCCTTTTGAATAAGGAGGATTCGAGGTAATTTTATCGTATCATATTTCTATTTCACTGCATTGTTCTCTGGGGCGAAAATTAACAGCAGAAGACTTGTCACTTAAACTCTATTCATGACCTCTCCACTGTGAGCATTCGTGGTAGAATGGAGCAGAGTAGATACAATTCCAAGGGAATATGGGCTCATAGATCTTTCGAAACAAAGTTAAGAGAAAAGCTTTCTCACAATTGCTGTAGCAAGTAATGCTTTTAACTGCGTTAGAGTCATCACTGTAAGAACTTTGGATCCAAAAGTGAGGAGCAGGACATTTTCCAAGTGACTTTTCATGGCAGCTGAAAGTCTGCTCCCAGACCTCCTCTAGCCCACTTTATACGTGTGTCATAAAAATCGTGGGATCATGATGCCAGTGATGGGATATAAATCAAGAAAGCAATATGCCTCTTTGCTGGTATAAATGATAGTTGTGTGAGTGCTTACTTATACATGAGGAATGAAATTTGGATTTTAGAAAGAACTTTCTAGCTACATGCATACCTTGCAGCTTCTCTTTTTTATCAATCTCAACATTTTCACTATCAGCTATTTTTTTCTATAACTCCATTTATGTCTAACTTAAATTTCACTCTCAGCATTTTCATTTTTTGTTTCTTTGTTGGGTAGTACTCTTTTTTGATTATCCAGTTTTGCAAAATGCCACGTGGGTTTATTAGTGAGAGGGAAATCGACAATATTCTACATGCTTTGCTGTCTGTGTGTGAACTGAGTAAAAAGAACCAGTAAGTTTGGTCAACAATCGTGATATATATCTGTAATTTATGTAGTAAATGTCACTTGATTGAAAGGCTAGCAATGAAGTTTATACTTCATGCAAATACAGTCAATATAGCATAGTAACTAAAATTTAAACCCTGTTGTTAGGAGACTGGGATTATGAACTAAATATGATAGCTGAAATTCATGCATATCAGAATTATTCAAAATGAAAACTACCTGTGTATGTAAGTATATTTAATATTTTTTGCATTGCAGCTTCAGCACAATGCACAAACTTAATGCCTTATAATGCCGAGGCTTAGTATGTTCTTAGAGGAGTATTATTCACTTTCATCTTTGTTGGCCAATTTATTCCAATGTGATTTTTTTTTTTTTTGTCCTCCAATGCATTCTGTGTTCTGGGGAGAAGTTTTGACCCATAATGGCTGACAAATATGTGCAGGTGATCACATAGAAGCAGAGAGAAAATTGTACTCTGGTTTACCAAGGACTTGGGACACTGGTAGAGGAAAGAGAATAAAGAATAGCCGTCAGGGATGACAGGAGTCCTCTGACATTTTGAGGAGTATCTGTAGACATCACTGCAGCCTGAGGGAAGCTTGGCTGAAAGAAACTGGCCAGAGGCATGTTCTGACTTTGGACAACTTGGGGAGAATGGCAGCGCTATTAACAATGTACAAATATTAGGAGACTTTCCTCCCATTAGAACTATGCTTTACTTGTCCCATATAACACCGATTCAGTTAGCACACCTATTTTCAGATACTAAATGGGATACGTATGTAGAAATATTGGAAATAGCTTTTTGAAGAGGGTTTTTAATGTTATTTGGAAATTAAGCAAAATTAAACACCTTTGTTAAGATATGTATACCCAGTATTAGTGGAAGTATATGCAGTGAAAATTGCCTTTAACTTGGAATATGCAGTACTTAGGTTTAACTCACAGCCCCGCCAATTGTTAGCTGTGTTTGGCCATCCATTGATTTGTTGATTACACAAACTCATTTATTTTCATACAAGTATTTACCAAGTGCCTATTACATGCCAGATACCACTCCAGGCTTTATGTGATCAGGGTCAAATCACATTACCTCTTTAAGTTTCTCATCTGTAAAATTCTAAGACTTTCCTAAATTTTTTTTTAATATGCACCTGGTTCAAAAGGCAGCTCTATAGTTTGAAAACATCTATTTTTCTCCTATTTTTATTTGAAAGCGAGGAGTGATTCTAACATAATTTCATGGAAGTCATGGAAATATCTGCAGTGATAAAGTTCACAATTGAGGAGAAAGTATTTTCCAGTTTATCTTCAGCTCATGATACCACTTGACCAAACACAGGAACAATGAGTTTGCAATAATTTACCTTAATTTAGGATGCCAATTAGGGCATCAACTCCTCATGGAAAAATCCCTCAGCTTCATTCCTCTCCATCCAGATGGGCTACAACTAAATGATTTCGTATGACTCTGTGTGTCATGTGTGCGCGCGCGCGCGCACACACACACACACACACACACACACACACACGCTCACACACGCTTAAGAAAGAAGAGCCTTCACTCTGTCATTGTTCATCTCAGTGTTTACTGTCAAGATGAGTTTTCCAATTTCCCATTGTTTCCCTTAAATTGAATCTCTCATGTAGAGTTTAGAGCTGGTCTGTCTGCTAGGAAATAGCTATATAATAAAGCAGTCATATAATAGTGCTATAATTCATCCAGTTATTCATTCTTTCCCTGAACAGTAGGACCTAAAATGCATCAGTATGTGTAGATTTCAATTAAATTTGGAGGACAGTTATTGAGTGACTACTGCATGCAAGCTACTAGCCTGGGTCTACTGAGATGGATAAGAAACTGTTCTGTCTCAAGGAGCTTGAAATCTAGAGGGGAGACAGATGTATAAAATCTATAGTTGGACATATTTGGTGTAATTTCCCACAGAATGCCCCTAGGGTTGTGAATGTGGACAGAAGGAAGGATTTGGTTTTATCTCAGATGCTGGGATATAAGTCAGTGGTGACTATGTTTAAAGTGCGAATACTGTATAAGTGAATATGCAGACTAGGTAAGCAAAGTTGTGAATGGGGAAAGGGGCATCCCAGCCAGCAAAAGTTTCTGCTTCATTGGAAGATTGTTTTTCTCATTCCTAGCTTATTTCCCTTTTCATTTTTAACTCTTTCTTTTTTTTTTGAGTTGGAGTCTCACTCTGTTGCCCAGGCTGGAGTGCAGTGTCACACTCACAGTCACCCCAGCGTCAACCTGCTGGGCTTTGGCGATTCTTTCACCTCAGCCTTCCAAGTAGACAGAACTACAGGTGTGCACTACCATGCCCAGCTAATTTTTGATTTATTGTAGAGACGAGGTCTCGCCAAGTTTCCCGGGCTGGTCTTGAGCCCATGTGCTCAGGCAATCCACTCGCCTCGGCCTCCCAAAGTGCTGGGATTACAGGCTGAGCCACTGAGCCCAGCCCATTTTTAACTATTTCTAAATTGTATCATAAGGATCTAATCAGCATAATGAGGTGGCTGTCTCCTCCCCTACTCCACCCCCACATCACACCACTGTATGAGTTGCCCAACTTAGAACCTGTCAGACTCCAGTAAAAATTTCTGCTTTCGGCTCTAATGTAGGTCTGGGGACTTCTCCATGTTGCTTGAAACTGGTATAAATTGCTTTGGCTCTAAACACAGTGCCCAAAGAGTCATGCTTGCTGCTTTAGGTAATGAACAAAAAGTAAAATCTAGCTAAATAAAATGAAGAGGTTCATGCCAGATCAGAAAGGCTAGGTGTCTCCATTGCCTGTGTCAGGCATGATCAAACCAAGAGGTTCTCTTTCTGGCAAGGTCAGTGAGAGAGACAAGGGAGGACAGGAATACTCAGAGACAATATGTCTCCCTGCATGAGAACAGATCGTAGTGCTCAGTGTAAATCTCACCATTTGCTTGCAGTCTTTATTGCTTGCCTTTAATATCTGGCAGACGGAGACTGGTTAGAAGCAGCAAGGGTGCAGAATCTCCTGTGTGTGCTTGCATGCCAGAGAAGTCTACTAGTAGAATTAACCACTACTCTCCAAGTGTAATCAGTGGTCATTTAGAAAGACCACATAGTTCATCTGCAAACTAGGACACCTTAGAGAGCAAGAGACGATGCTGTAAATAATCATGCCTGCATAAGAGACACACGGTGATACATCCCCACCAAGCAGGGATTCTTAAGGGATGTATGATATGTTAACATTTGTTCTATCTGTAGGAAAGGTTACAAGGAGAAATAACAATAAGACATGAAACATGACCCTGGAAGTAGGCTAACACTGCAGAGAATTAGTTGCCGCATCAGTTCATAAGTTGGGAAAACTTCAAATTTGAGTAATGATTCCCCAGATTTTTTGCTGAGACAGATAAAATAGCTGTCCTTCTCCTACACAGAAATTATATGCAGTTTCTAGAAAGCAAACTGTAATTATATTATCCAGGAAAGCATTGCAATTCAGGCTAATGTTTTGGTACATTTGTATGTTTTGTATAGGTTTTTTGTAACGTGTTTGTACATATGTACAAGGACAACTTTAAATTTGATGACTCGGTATTTATACTATTTCAGTATTTCACCTGTTATGAATAAAGCCATACTTGGCACAGTTTTCCCTCAGATCTTTTTCTTTCTGCCCCTTTTCATTTTATCTTGACTCTATGTCTCCTCCTCAGGGAGGCTTTTCCTGGCCACCGTAACTGATTTACCTCTGTCATGCTCTATCACAATGTCTTTGGTGTCCTTAGGTAATTGTCTCACTTAGTAGAATCTTCAGTTATCTTGTTTATCTACCAATGAACTCAAGAAAGAAGAAAATTGAGGACAATAATTCCACCTATCTTGTTCAGCAGTATATCACCAGCACTTCAAACCCTGCAGGGATATGGTAGGTACTCAATAAAGTTATTTTTTTACAGGCTAATGGAAAACAGACCATGGTTTTGGTCGTCAGTGAACATCTTTTGCAACAGGCATTCCCCTCCCTTCATGAATATTGGGAACAGACAGGTGCCACTTAGGCAGCTCCAGTTCCTCCTGTCACGACTTCACTACTAGACTATTGTGCTGCAGTCTCAGATAGCCCTTGAACATGAACCCAAACAAATATTGCAGCAAGGTTTCACTCAGCACCCTTTTTGCTATGCTCAGCCTCTATATTCTTTACTCAGCATTCTCCTTAACTAACCTTAGCCTAGTAGCATCCCGTACTAATGATGTTGATCTTCATACAAGCCATTTAAAAAAAAAATTTTCCTCCTTTCTTGTTCATCTCTTGCTGATCATTGTCAATTGCAAAAACACAGCTCTTGCCTACATTGCATGGTTTCTACTTTGTCATTCAGAATTGTTCTTGTTGCCAAATGAATTATTTCATAAGATTGTACAAATCCTTTAGTTAAAAACATGTTTTGCACTTTGTTTTGATTTTTAGCATAACTCTTCTTTCAATTATCTTATTTTTTGCATGGATTGGACATCAGAGCATTCAAAATTTTTATAAAGTACCCTTAAAAAAATGGGTCACAAGGCCTAGCACGACGGGTCACACTATAATCTTAGCTGTTCTGGAGGCTGAGGCAGGAGAAATTCTTGAAGCCAGGAGTTCAATGTTAAACTGAGTGATGATTACACAACTGCACTCCAACCTGGGTGACAGAGTGAGACCCCAATCCTTAGAAAAAAAAAGAGCACAACCTATACCCAGTGTGTTCAACACAGAGGCCTCTGGTCATATAGTGCTACTAAACGCTTAAAATGTGGTTAGTGTGATTGTGGAACTGAATTTCTAATTCAATCTAATATTAATTAACTCAATTTTTACATTAAGAATTGATATTCGGTCAGGCTCGGTGGCTTAGCCTGTAATCCCAATACTTTGGAAGGCTGAGACCAGTGGCTTGCTTGAGCCTGTGGGTTTGGGACCAGACCGGGCAACTTGGCGAGACCTCGTCTCTACAATAATTAAAAAAATAGCCGGGCATGGTAGCACATGCTTATAGTTCCAGCTACTTGGAAGGCTAAGGCAGAAGGACTGCTGGAGTCCAGCAGGTCAATCCTGGGGTGGCTGTGAGCATGCCACTGCACTCCAGCCTAGGCGTCGGAGTGAGACTCCAACTCAAAAAAAAAAAAAAAAAAGATTGATATTCAAGTCAGTCATTGGAAAACACTTAAGTATGTATGGAACTATTTGGATATATTACTTTTCCAATAGTAAATTTTATGAAATTTCTATACAGATAAAATGTTCCTAATAAAAATTTAGTGTCTGCATTGAGATATGCTATATGTATAAAATACACACCAGATTTTTGAAGACTTAATATAGGAAATAGAATGTAAAATGTCTCTAATAATTTTTAATTTTGATCACACTTTGAAAGGATACTATTTTGAATATATGGGGTTAAATATAATTTAAGTTAATTTCTATTTCTTTATGTTTCTGTTCTTTCTATCTCTTTCTTACTTTTTTGTGGCATGAGTACTAGAAAAATTTAAAATTTCATATTTGCCTTGTAATTATATTTCTGTTGAGCAATGCTGGCCTAGATGGTCCATTGACTTAGGCTACATAATGCAAATTTTGCATTGGTTTTATTTGATCTTCATCATGCTAATAATAATAACAGCAAAACAAAACAAGAAATTAGTAGTTACTAATAGTCACAGTCTGGGTTTTCTAGGAACAGATGCTGCAGAGGTGTTCATTGTGCCAGATTATTTTTCTGGGGGCTACCACCCGTGAAAAAGACGGGAAGTAAGTAGAATTGTGCTTTGAAGCTAATATCACCTTTCAGAATATCCTGAGTTGGGCCAAGATGGCTAAGACCTTGCACTGGAGCATCAGTAAGTCACTGAATGTGAGTCACCTGGAAGAGCATACTCCTAGGCAAGGTGGGGCTCTGTGTCTTAGGCCAACCCTGAAGAGGCTGGCACCTGGAGTCTGTCTATGGACAGCATTCCTTGCAGCTCAGCTCAGGCAGGAAGTCCTTGGTTGAAGAGTGTTTTGGGAAGTACATCAGTGTCCATTATACTCACATTTTTTTCATTAAAGATTTTACATAGGCTGGGCAAGGTGGCTCAGCCTGTAATCCCAGCACTTTGGGAGCCCGAGGCGAGTGGCTTGCCTGAGCCTGTGGGTTCAAGACCCACCCAGGCAACTTGGTGAGACCTTGTCTCTACAATAAATCAAAAACTAGCCAGCAAGGTAGTGCGCGCCTGTAGTTCCGGCTACTTGGAAGGCTGAGGAGGGAGGATCACCTGTCACCTAGCCCAGTGGGTTGAGGCTGTGGTGCATGACACTGCACTCCAGTGTGGGTGACAGAGTGACACTCCAAATTTAAAAAAAAAAGATTTTACATAAAAATCTTGTTTTAAAAAAATTTTTGTCATTATTATTATTTTTAATCAGGTTCTTGGCTGATATCAGTTGTAGCTGAAGCTAAGTCTGTCCTCTTAAGCCTTGGTGTGAATCGTGTGTTTCTCTTCATCTCTGGCTTAACTCCTGTTGCATTACCTTCATGGACTTTGTAGATGTTTGTGTTTGGTTTGTAAGCCCAGACCTGACTGACTTGAGACCAGCCATGACCACGTACCACATTAAATGCTTTCTATTGGTGACAGACTTTATTTCCGAACCACATAAGTTCATAAAAAAATCAGTGTTTTTGAATTAGGTTGTCTCAACTCTTGCTACTACTTGTTAACTCCTTGGACACAGGGTTTATATATATTTACATACGTGTATATTTCTTTATTCTTCTTAAAGTTTTGTTCAAAGACTGGTTTATATTAGAAACAAAACAAATAACGTTATTTATTAAGATAATAAATGTGTGACAACCAATGGTGTCCTTATTCTGTATCTCCATCATTGGACATTGTGATGTCCAATTCACGCAAAAATGCGTGTTGTGTGCTGTCATATTCACAACATTTTCCTTTCACTCCCCAGTGGTGAAGAAACCAAAATTCTGACCTCTCCCTCCCAAAATTAATGAATTGAGTGTGTTGCCTGTGGTCAGTTTGAAAGAGAATACCTGAATGGAATGGAAGGAGGGGCACTCACTATCAACAAGCAGAAAGGTCAGCTTTATTTGTTGTAGAGAGAGGATATGGAGGTGCTCAGAAAGATGAAGACTTGATTTTCCCCTACAGGTGGTCTGCTTGTTTTCCCAAGTCTTTACACTGCTATGTAATTTTATGGAATATGATTCTCAATTAGGAGACTTTAACGAAGACAAAAAAGAAATTGGAAAGTCTGTCTTCTAAATATATCCTCAGTTCTTCAGGCAGCAATTTAATTTCAGTTAAAAGGAAGAACAAAGGCACACCCGTGTTTTGGAACGAGGCTAGCCAGGAACTTTCAGCAGGGCTCTTTTTAGAAATGGACCAGCAGGGAAGTTGCAGTGTTACATAACGCCCTGTGCCTCATTGCCATAGAGAAGTTGCAGCAGCTGCTTTGAGACTTTAGAAAATCAGCAGTGACTGGAATTCTGTGTTGCTTGTGTCTAGAAAATTCCAGACACTTTGTCAATTTTTTTCCTCCATTTTCAAATTACCCTTTTGAGGAAAATGTAAAGGAGTAATCTCATCATCTCTATTTTTGAATTAATTAAACTGAGTTTCAATTAGGTTTGTTGTCTTGCTTTAAGTTGTCCATTAGCTGAAGGGAGAGCACAATCTTACTTTCTATCTTTCCTAGACCCATTCCTTAGGCTAGCTTCTCTTTAGTTGTTGAAACAGTATCAAATATTTTGTGTATACAGGGAAAGTTTGAAATTTCATTTATTTCACTAGCATTTGTGGAATCTCTGCCTTTTACTACTGATCAAAGTTATAATTAGTATTAAAATGTTTTATTTGGGATGCTGAGTGAATTTTTTTTGCCACTCAGGTCAAAACTCTACTGATAATTTTTACTCTGTACCATATATATGTATGTATGTATGTATATGTACACACACACACACACACACACATATGTACATATGTGTAAAAGAATATGGGAGGTATATGATGTGAACCAAGATACATCTTGGTTAAAGTATTTCAGTCCTGCAAGAGTTCAGAACAAATTTGCCCCAGATCATGGTTATTCAAAGATTTATGTATATGGGGATGATATGTATGTAACCCTGTGAGCACATGCAGAGCCTAGGGCACAAGATTTGACTTATAGTCAGTCTCACCTCCAAGATTCTTGACTCTGGCAAAGTCATGAACCTTCTCCTTCCCACAGTCCATCAGAGTCATTTTCTTTCTCTCTCTTACCTTCACCCTGTTTTTCTCTCGCTACCTCCCTCCCTCTCTCCCTCCTATCCTCTCTCCCTCCCTCCCTGTGTCCCTCCCTCCCTCCCTCCCTCTCATCCTCTTGATCTTTCCCAGAGAGATTTGGAAAATAAAATAAAGTCATAGGTATTAAGAAAAATGGCACAACATAAATAAACAGTGGTACTATTATCCCTGTCCTCTCAGGGCTCATTAGAGAACATTTCAGCATTTCAAGGTATCTTTTTTGTTTGTTTCTTTGAGTTGGAGTCACTCTGTCGCCCAGGATGCAGTGCAGCGGCACACTCACGGTCACCCCACTGTCGACTTGCTGGTCTCAGGCGATCCTTCTGCGTCAGCCTTACAAGTAGCCAGAACAACAGGCATGTGCTACCATGCCCAGCTAATTTTATTTTTGATTTATTGTAGAGAAGAGGTCTCACAAAGTTGTCCAGACTGTTCTCGAACCTATGGGCTCAGGCAATCCTCTCACCTCGGCCTCCCAAAGTGCTGGGATTACAGGCTTGAGTCACCGTGTCTGGCCCAAGGTATCTTTTAAGGTGATTTTGATGTGACTGTCCAGTTTCATACACTTGTATAGAAGTACCATAAAGCACTAAGAAGGCTTTCTTGATGATCCACAGTATCCCTCCTCCCCCACACAACAGAAAGCTTTTTAATATCAAGAGGACAACTGATTACTCTGAATTTGAGTTATTAAACCAAATAAGTGGTTGTTAAGTTCAAGGAGCAAACATCTGTATAATTATTAGCTGTCATATGCAGAGATAATTAAGTTCTACAGGTGCTCTAAGTAAATTATTTCACTAATCCGTATGTGGTAGATATTTTATATATGAAGAAACAGAGCCGGACTCGGTGGCTCAGCCTGTAATCACACGCCTTTGGGAGGCTGAGGTAAGTGGATTGCCTGAGCCCGCGGGTTCGAGACCCTCCTGGGCAGGCGAGACCTCATCTCTACAATAAAAATCAAAAAATCAGCCAGGCGTGGTAGCGTGCGCTTGTAATTCCAGCTACTCAGAAGGCTGAGGCGGAAGGATCGCCGGAGCCCAGCAGGTCGAGGCTGCGGTGGCCGGAACCGGCCACTGCACTCCAGTCTGGGTGACAGAGTGAGACTCCAACTCAAAAAAAAAAGAAACAGAGAAGTTCAGAGAAAGCATGTCAAATTTCCCAAGGTCACACAGCTCATTGTTTACAGAGCCTTGATGTGAAACCAGAGCTGTATATAAAGCCTGAAATATTTCTACTACACTAGCCTGCCCCCCTTTTTTGGCGTGTGTGTGTGTATGTATGTGTGTGTGTTTAATCATATAGTAACCGACTGACTTTGTCTTTCTTTTCCTTCAAGGGTACACTCACCAACTCCTGTCCAGAATTAAATTTATAGCCACAAAGCAGGATAAAAGTCTTTGTTTCCAAGCCAATGGGCTGGGGTTTCCAGAGACATAAATTCTAGGAATTAGCAATATCCATATAAAATCATTGAAGGATGACGCCTATGGTTATGTCTGTGGCTTCTATGCTATTCCCTAAAGGTGTAATTTATTCCACGGTCCCTAGACACATTCGCTCATGTTCTCTGGAAAAGAGTGTACTTGCCTTTCCCAGACACCCCTCATCTAAACAGGACCATGGCATAGATCAAGGTCTGTCAACCCACACCTAAAGTGTCCCCTAAAACCATGTTGCAACTAAACTAGAAATAACCCATAGTGTCTCCTGTTTCCCTTTTGTTCTGTTAATGATCAACTTTTTAAGCATTCAAAACAAGTAAGAAATAGTTTCTTCTTCTCCACTCCTTCTCTGCTTCCCAAGGTAATTTTCAAGTGAGAAGGGACAATCCATTAGGAGAAGCTGAATGGGTTAAAATATAATAGGATTTGAAGAATGGGACCCAGTGAATCACAAATAAGTTCTTAACATTCACAGTTCACTATTGCTGAAACCAGCCCTGCTCCCTTCATGATGGAGCCAAGATTTGTGTGCACCGTCCCAGTGCATCTGATAAGAGCCGGTGAAAGGAGAAAATGAACTTCATTAATACAATCTTTGAGGTCAGTGGTATGTTTCCTAGGACTGCCAGTACTTCATTTAGCAAGATTAGAAAAGAAATTCTTAAGGATATAAAGGACAAAAATGAACGCTGTAAGACACAGCCAAAACAGTGAGAAAACTAGAGTCATACTCTCCAAGATTGGTCATTGATATTGTCCTGAAGTGCCAGGAACTGGGATACAAAAAAGAGCTCAAAGGACTATAAGAGTTACCCAAAGACCACAGAAGAATTCCAGTGCTGGAGAACTTTGACAGGGCTAGGTTCTCACCATCACTCCTTAATTTGCTTTTACCTCTTGGGTCCATTGGGGACTATGAAATCCCAGGAGAAGGAAGAAAATATTCCCCATACCAAGTTAAAAAAATAAGTCTCTTGTTTCTATATATTGTTGACTCTGCATGCTGCCTGTTTGGAGAGAAAAGTCTTACACTGTAGTTCTCAGGCATTTGCTGCTGTCTCAATAGGTAGATCTTCAATTAGGTCCCAGCTTCTCGCCATCTGTTATTTCTAAAGTATTTTGGCCTTCATCTGGAGGAAGGTGACAGGAGAGTGTTCTGTTCCTGCAGAAAATTTGCTTGTCATCAGAGTGACTGTGTACTGTCGAAACAGCTACTGCCTACATGGCTCTGCCTCTTGAAAGCTACCATTTGGGTGTGAGTCAATTATGAAAAGTGATGCACACCGCCTCTGCGCACACACGTACACACACACCCCACCTAGAAACCCGAGACATAACACAAATGTCTGGAGTTGTGAATACTCATGCAGAGTACTTCAAACAATAATAGAATTCAGCCACTTGCAAAGAGTGAGTAATAACAGAAAGGTAGGGTTATATAAATTTGCTCTAATGTAATAATTCAGATTCCTTTGTACTTTACAGTTTTACAATAATGCTTTTATATTTATTTTCTTCTGTCCGGTTACAAATACCTTGCTGGATATTTATTCATTACCCATTTTCTAGACTTACAGGCTTTTCCCAGGGTATCATAGCACAATAAATGGTAGAATTAGTAAATGCATATTTTATTTTATTTTTTGAGTTGAAGTCTCACTCTGTCACCCAGGCTAGAGTGCAGTGGCACACTCACGGCCACCATAGTGTCGACCTGGTGGGCTCAGGCGGTCCTTCTGCCTCAGTCTTCCAAACAGCCAGAACTACAGGTGCACACTACCACACCCGGCCAATTTTTTAAATTTATTATAGAGATGAGGTCTCGCCAAGTTGCCCAGGCTGTTCTCGAACCCGTGGGCTCAAGCAATCCTCTCATCTCAGCCTCCCAAAGTGCTGGGATTATAGGCTTGAACCAGCGCACCTGGCCTTTATTTTATTTTTTATTTTAGAGTCATAGGGTACTTGTGAGAATTTGTTATATGGGCATATTGCATGAAGGCGAGGTTTGGGCTTCTGATGAGCCTGCCCCTCAGTGGTGAGCATGGTACCCAAGGGGTGTTTTGTATCCCTTATTTCCTCTCCCTTTCTCCATCCTTTAGCAGTGCCCAGTGTTTGTTGTTCCCATCTTTGTACCCATTATTTAGTATCCACTTACAAATGAGAACATGCAGGGTTCTGTTTTTTTGCTTCTCTGATAATTCACTTAGAATGATGGTCTCCAGCTGCATCCATGTTGCTGCAAAGGGCATGGTTTTGTTCTTCGTTATGGTCATGTAGTATTCCAGTGTACATGTATCACACTTTCTTTATCGAGTCCACTGTCAGTGTGTGTCTGGGTTGGTTCCATGTTTTTCTGTTGTGAATAGTGCTACAGTGAATGTGCATGGACAGGTGTTCATTTGGTAGAGCGATTTGACATCCTTTGAGTATATTCCCAGAAGCGGAATTGCTGGGTCGAATGCTAACTCTATTTTTAGTTCTTTGAGAAATCTTCAAATTGCTTTCCATAGGGGTTGAACTAGCTTACATTCTCACAACAGTGATTAAGCATATCCTTAAAATTACATTGTTTTTTCTTGCTTTTTCCAACTCCTGGTGCATATATATAAATATATATATAAACATATATGTTTGTGTGTGTATGTATATATATATTTTTTCCCCTGATATGGGTCAGGACAAAAGATAACTAAAGACTCTCAAAGACCAGGCCTATGAAAGAGACTGTGAAAGCTTTTCCCTTAGGAAAATTCTCTTTGTCATTTTATCATTATTGGAGAATGCCATTCTATCTCCATGATATGTCTTCTACTAGGAAAATATCCCTGAATCCTTCTGCAGAAAACAGTAGGGTAGTATTTTTCAGAGGTAAAATGCTTAGCTAAGTAGATACTTTGAAAAAAATCTGGAAAATATTAATAAATGATTCTTTGAATTATATTTTTAAAAATATCATTATAGAGAATGTTCTCTGCAGAAAACATGAAAACAGGAATAGAACATGGACATATGGCATTGTTTTCTGAGTACCATGACTCCTATGTTTTGGAAGGTACCAGGGTCATTGAAAATAAATTACTGTGAAGTAGAGTGACACTTGAAGGATAGGATATGGCAGAAGTGTGGAACTTTGTAAGCTAATCATCAAGGCCATTGCCTGATTGGGATTTATAGAACTGAGAACTGGCCAGTCATAAATTATTAAACAAAAATTATTGTACAGAAAATGAATGATTGTATATCTTGTTACAATCACCAGGGTACTTAAGGAGGCAGAAGATAGTGATTGAAATTAGAACTTACCTGGAATATCAGGAAAAAAATACTTCCGCATATATTTTTTAAAATCTGGAAAATGAAGCAGAATTGGTATTATAAGGCAGAAACTCAAGCTCAAAACATTGCTTATTTCTTTCCTTTAGGGAACAGTATGTTACAAAAGTTGGTAAAAATGAGCCAAAGCCATTGATTTTCTCCCAAAGCAGAAGAAATCTGACAAAGCTATCATGGGGTTGAATTTTCATAAGAGAGGTTTCTATGTGAGGGGTAACTTAATGGAAAATTTGCAGGTCAAGTATTTAGCTTTTCAAAGTTCTTTCCATTCCTACAGTTCCATAATCCTTTTTCACACTCAAGGCCAATGGCTTTGTCAGTGCTATCTGAATTGTACTTTTGAATGAGTAATGACAGAATTGAAATGAGAACATCAGAGCATTTTAAGGCCAATGTGTGACCACTGCTCTCCATGTATGGGATCATCTAATGACTTTTAAAAATAAAAACATTTTCATTTGGCCTTTTTATAGTGCAGTACTATTTTGTCACAGAAGACTTCAGGAGTTCTCTTGGTCAGCAAGTCAACAGAGACCTGTGTACATGCATCATGTCATTTGAGAGAATTTATATCTTCTGTTGTAAGGAAAGGAAATGATTTCTAATAGATAAGAGCATCCATCTTCCAGACGTGAGATTTATGGATATCCGTTATATCAATTAAATTGATAAATACAATTTGAGTCTCATGTCATACTTAATATAAATGCATGAGATTATAGTGTTACGGCAGTTCTGTAACTTCACAAATATCAAATGAATATCCAGAAAATATCTGACTTACTACTGATGGGTCAATTAAGCACCTCATGAACTATATACATCTTTGCCTTCTATTTCAAAGTATAGCCAATCTCACAGTTTTTAAAGTTGTTAATGATTAAATTTCTGAAAATTTTTAGGATTGAATGCCAAATATCCTGAGTTTTTTTTTTTTTTACATAAATCTGACCATCCTTCAAAGTAAAAATAAAAAATCAATATTACTTATGATGTCAAGTTACAATCTGAATTTAAGTCCATCTTTAAAATTAAATGCTATATGGATTGCCTGAGCCCGCGGGTTTGAGACCCGCCTGGGCAGCAAGACCTCATCTCTACAATAAATAAAAAAATCAGCCGGGCGAGGTAGCGCATGCCTGTAATTCCGGCTACTCGGAAGGCTGAGGCGGAAGGATCGCCGGAGCCCAGCAGGTCGAGGCTGCGGTGGCCGGAAACGGCCACTGCACTCCAGTCTGGGCAACAGAGTGAGACTCCAACTCAAAAAAAAATAAAAATAAAAAATTAAATGCTGTATCCTGAAATGTAGTTTTTTTTGGGGGGGGGCGGGAAGTTGGAGTCTCATTCCATTGTCCAGGCTGAAGTGCAGTGGCACGCTCACGGCCACTCTAGTGTCGACCTGCTAAACTCAGGTGATCCTTCCACCTCAGCCTTCCAAGTAGCTGAACTACAGGCATATGCTACCACAACTGGCTAATTTTTTCATTTTTGGTAGAGACAAGGTCTCAGCAAGTTGCCCAGGTTGGTCTCGAATCTGTGGGCTCAGGCAGTCCTCCTGCTTCGGTCCCCCAAAGTGCTGGGATTACAGGCTTGAGCCACTGTGCCCAGCAAATGTAGTGGTTTAAAAAAAATTTTTTTTTAAATTAAATGCTGTAAGGATTTCATACTCAGAGGCTTTCTTGGAAATACAACTTATGCAAAATTATATAAATATATACACACACATATATAATTGACAACAGAAACACTGAAAATGTTGGGAAAAATACTTTTTTCCCTATTTGAAGGCTATAGTTGTTGTCATCTTCTACGATAGTAAAATTGTCATTCAAACCAAATGAGTTTGTTTCATTATCTATTAGTTTCTGTCTCTTCACACTGTGGATTGGAGACAGAGCAAACAAGCCATGAAAATGCCATGGGAAAATAACTCTTATGCATACACTATCTAACAGAATTGAAAAATTAATGATAGATGCTTGATTTGGACATATGGCGCTCTCATGAACTGGAAAACTTTGATTTGAGCTAGTTCAAATTGTAATACACTGTCATTGCATACATATGTTTGAGAGATTGGTATACGGGGTTTCAGAGATATGGAAAACGTTGCCTTTTGTGAGCAAGTGGGTAGATAAGATGCTGGCCTCTGAACCCAGCAAAACATCTTCTAATGAGGTGAGAAGAGTTACAACCACTATAGCCTTTCTTAATGTTGGATCACCCTTGTTATGACTCCTGCATGTAAGTGGATAATAATTCTCTTTAGCTGTAAGAGTGTCATGTTGCAACAGTCATTTACCATCCCTTTTCTCCCGTATGTGTCTGTGTGTGTGTATGTGTGTGAGTGAAAGAGAGAGGGAGAGGTTCAATGATCTTTAGTAGTGGTTTGCTGCCAAAAAAATTAATGTAAGTGCAAGTCACCTAAATTTAAACAAACAAACAAACAAACAAAAAACTAACACACAGGAAGGAGGCACATGTATGGAAAATAAACAGGAATACCATAACCATCAATGTTTGACCCTTCCTCTCCTATAGGGCTCTTTCCCTTTTTATCCCTCTACCTTGGACAGCTAATCTCAATAACCAAAATCTGTCCTTATCACTACCACTTTTAGAGTGCCTTGACTTGTCCTTAATGTTGAGCCTTTCATATGTGTGTTCTTGTATGTCCTGAATAAAAATACAAACCCACATATACATAAACACAACACACACACAGAGATATATACATGTTTTATATAATATGTGTTTTGTATACTATTTCTATATATATTTGGGCACATATTTTTGAAAACAAACATATTTAGAGAAACTTTGAATGGTAAAAGGAAAATAAGCAAACTTGTGTAAGATGTAATAATCTTACTTATCAAATGAAACAAGCATATTTTTCAACCTTAGTTGAAACTTTCCATTTGCACATTTCTCTCCAGTGTGGTGGGTTCAATAATAAATGATATGGCAACAGAACTCATCCCAACAATGCAATCCTACCTCCCTGGAATACCCAAGTTGGGTCCAGCTGTCTACATTGATTTGGAAGTAGTTTATACCGACTTTTCCTAAGAGTCTTTGCTTCTCTATCCTTTTCTGATGAGGATTTTCTTATTGTACCCATATCACTGTTGCCTACTTTCCTTAATGTCACCAATATCTGAGAGTATTTATAGAATGCGTCTGGCTCCTTGTAAGCACTTGGTGAAGGTAAGCTACTGTAATGATCCTTGCCCATTCCCTCAATGTATTTAGGGCAAATAATTTAAACCCCATTTTATTACAAGCAAACAGACTAATAGAGGTCAGGAAGTTACCTGACTTGTCACCAGCTGCAGGATTAGTAAACAATATTCTAGATACTTGAACTAAGAACTTCAGTCTTTTAGGCCAGTGATTGTACCTCTATACCAA
Organism: Carlito syrichta; assembly: GCF_000164805.1. NCBI lineage: Eukaryota > Metazoa > Chordata > Mammalia > Primates > Tarsiidae > Carlito > Carlito syrichta. The sequence continues at coordinate 330,964 of NW_007081298.1, forward strand.
ACTTTTAAAATAGTACGTTGTTTTTTTCTGAAATACTCATAAGAAAATATAGGATGTTTCCTATATTTCTCTCTTGTGTCTTCTCCCTGGTTTTAAACTCATGCCTTGTCTTAATGTAAAGGCCATGTGTTTATTCAAAAATTTTAAACACATTTTACCTAAAGTGACAGCTGAAGTGTAGTTCTAAGTAACCTCTATTGGTGGCTGCAAACTTCTGTATATATTCAGTATATTCCATTAAGTGAAATTTTATAAAAGTGTCATAAACAAATCAATCACTCTTGACTTAATTTTCAGCCGCCATCAACATCTATTGAAAATCTCAGCAATCAAAATATTCATAACACCATATGATGAAGTGCATATAAAGTACTGTGTGAGCACAGTGTGGAAGCAAAGAAATTCTCCTCGGGAGTTCAAGAAAGTCCCCAAGTGGAGGTGCCATTTGAATTAGTGTCAAGTAAGAGATAGACATTTGTCCCTTGAGAAGGGCAAGTAGTAGTTGGGGGTAGGTAGGTAGGGTGGCCCCTATCAGACAAAGGGAAACATTTGAACACATATATCGAGAAAAGGAACAATGGATAATCAGTATGGTTTAACTAGGTGGGTGGCAGAAGTGGTCGTTGGCAACCTGTTAAGTGCCGTCTGTGCATGCCAGCTTAAGGGGTTTAAAGATAACTTGTTAATATTTGAGCTGCCATAGATAGTTTTATGAAGAACTATTCCATGACTAAATATGTGATTTATTTATTTTTTTGAGTTGGATCTTACTCTGTCGCCCAGGGTGGAGTGCAGTGGCACATTCATGGTCACCTCAGCGTTGACCTGCTGGGCTCGTTGATCCTTCCATCTCAGCCTTCAAAGAAGCCTCAACTGTAGGCACGTGCTACCACACCTGGCTAATTTTTTATTTTTACTGAGGTCTCGCCAAGTTAGCCTGGGCTGATCTCAGATCCATGGGCTCAGGCAATCCACTTGCCTCGGCCTCCCCAACAATACGTGATTTGGAAAGATAACCCTGACGTGGTGGGATGGATAAGTGGTCAGGGCTGAAACTGTAGTCATAGTATTTCACTATTTCAGAAGAGAATTGATGAATATTGAGACTAAGGAAGTGGGGAAGACAGAACAAATGCTAGGGAAATATTGCAGATATACTCAGTGGAGCTTAGCACCTGACGAAATATACAGAATAAGTGAAATGGAGGAGACAGAAAATTAACTTAGGTAGATGGGTTGATAATGCAGTTATAACTAAAAGAAGTATATTATGTTCCTCCTTTCCACAGACATTAGATTTAATTATAAAAACACCATCTATTAATTTGCCTTCTTTGTACAATAATATATTTTGTATTTTTATATAAAGGGGTTATGGTAATTCTTCTACACTTTTAGTAGTTCTTTTATCTTACTAAATTGTAAGCTCCTTGAAGGTAAAAACAATTAAGTCTATCTCATTCATCTTATGAAAACCCAGCACCCTAACAAAGAGTAGAACTTAACACATGTTTGATGAATTGGATTACATTTAAACATATATAAAGTGATAGAAAAAACTCTCAGTGTTTTTCTTGTCCCTGTTCCATTTCTTTGGTTTATCTTAGCCTTTTCATTTTGGTTCCTGTGATTTTTTTTTTTACAGTACTGCAAACAGTTCTAGCTGACAAGAAAGAAAAAGAGAGAGTGAAAAGAAGGAGGGGACATTGCAGCATCTAGATTGAACTCCACGGGTTTGCCTCTCTCATAATTTTCACCTTTGATGGGGAACTGTCCCAGATTTCATCCACCAGGCTAAGGTTCTGACATGGTACCTTCTTAAATCAAGCTTGAAGGGAAATTGATTGAAAAGAAAACACCATTATGGGAAAACAATTCATTTTCTTCTTGACAGAAGGTAGACTTTTGTCTATACTGTAGAATAAATATTAACTGGCTGATTGCTTTAAGATCTGGAAGCCTAGAGGAGTCATAATGGCTTTGCTCACTCTTTACAGGGAGATTACCCTCAGTTTTAGAGACATCGGTTACAAAGGCTTTGGTTTCCCTTCAGAGAGTAGTATGTTTTCTCCCTTTGAGATTATTTGTATTAACTAGATGAAGGTGTATGAAAACTCTTGCAGATATTTCTGTATGCAGTTGTATGTTTCTATTGGCGTGTATGCTCTTTCAGACAGGGAGGAAGCAGAGATTTTTTTTCATTTTTCTACTAAACCCTTAAATATTACAGTTATCTAGTTGTCTTCTGTGTTGAAAGAAAATGAACTTGAACTCATAAAGATGGAGTGATGGCAAAAAGATAGAATAATGGCTACCTGATGCTTCTAGTAGTAGAAAACATTTCTCTATTGTTAGACCGTAGCTTAGATGACACTTATACCATAATACACCCATCCTCTAAGTTGACAAATGTTGGATTGGTTTCTTCATGCAGAGATTGCAAACTAGCACCCCCTGGGACAATATCTAGCTCTGAAAAAAATATATTTAAACAACATTTAAATGATACTATGTTGACACACCTTTTTCATTTTAACACAAGCTCCACCATCCCCCCCCCTTTTTTTTTTGAGTTGGTGTCTAACTCCATTGCCCAGTCTGGAGTGCAGTGGTACACTCATGGCCACCCCAGTGTCGATATGCTGGGCTCCAGCGATCCTTCTGCCTTAGCCTTCCAAGCAGCCGGAACTACAGGCGTGGCTACCATACCCAGCTAATTTTTTTTGATTTATTGTAGAGATGAGGTCTCACTAAGTTATTCGGGCTGGTCTCTAACCTGCAGACTCAGGCAATCCACCCATCTCGGCCTCCCAAGGATTACAGGCTGAGCCACTGAGCCCGGCCCTCACCATCTGCATTTATAATGGCTAGTCTAATTCATATATTTGTGAACATCCTGTCTGCCAGAAGAGTTGGGTCTGACTGTCTTGCTAAAGGTTTTTAGTGCATCTCTGAGCTTTGCTGGAAGGTAGTTTCCTACCTTGCAATGAACTCAGACACATGGTTCCTGAGAATAGGGTGGACAAGAGACAAATGTATTTGTTTAAAGTCCTCCAAGACTGTCTCTATTACCTTAGAAGTTACAGAAATCTTACCTATAATATGATGCTTGCTAGTACCTATATTCTTTATTTCCCATGACACTCTGAACCGTTACTCCAGCTGTCCAGGTGGCTCTTGCTCTAAAAAGTATAAGGGCATTTGATTAAATCTTGGCCAATGAAAACATTGTCCAAAGCCAGTAATTCTTCTTTTGAACTGGTCCCCTTTCTTTCTTTCTTTCTTTCTTTTTTTATTTTTAAATAGGAGTCTCATTCTGTTGCCCAGGCTAGAGTGCAGCGACACACTCACTGCCACTTCTGCATCAAGCTGCTGGACTCTGGCCATCCCTATGCCTCAGCCTTCCAAGTAGCTGGAACTACAGGCATGTGCTACCACACTGATTTATTGTAGAGACAAGGTCTCGCCAAGTTGCCCGGGCTGGTCTCGAACCTGTGGGCTCAGGCAATCCATTCGCCTTGGCCTCACAAAATGCTGAGATTGTAGACTGAGCCACCAAACCGGGCCGAAATGGTGTCTTTTCAAGCCAAACTTGGAAGCATAGCATCTTCTTGATCACTTTAGTTCTAATGACTTTATTTTTCTCCTGGACTAGGAATATGGTATCTCTTTGATTGTCTTCTTTCTTTCTTCTGCCTCCTTCTGTCTCTCTATACTTCTTTCTTCCTTTTGTTCTTCTTTTCTCCCTTTTTTCTTTCCCTCCCTCCTGCTCTACTCTTTCTCTACCTCTTTGCTCTCTCTCTCCCTCTCTATTCCCTCTCTCTTACTTTCTTCCTTTTTTTTAATCTCAGCGAGAGTTGATGGATATGTGATCTAAAAATCAGGTTATTAGAAATTTGTGTCATAAAGCCTGGAGAATTGATGTTTGAATTCTTCCTGACTTAGTCAATCCTTTACCCTTTTTAGGTAAATGAATTAAGTCTCATGCAATTTCCTGTGTGGGAGACTGTTTTTAGATGAATCATTTACATTGAGAGCCCTGTCTTCTTATCAAGGGGCATGATTTTAGAGTTCTCCTCTGAGTATTGTGTGCACACTTTGTATAGTCATTGAGACACATTAGACAACCATGTACCTCAATCTATATGAAGTCTTGGTTCATGTGTGGTTATTTAGGTAGAGGATATAACTGTAGCTTTAGATCTATGGATATCTTTCCAAATTTTCCCTTGGGCCATTTTAAAATAACCTCTTTTTTCCTTTTTATCTTGAAACTTTTTACGGGAAGACTTCAGTCCTAACTTTAGCTCCAGAGACCAAAAGTCATATCTCATTTAGTTCTACAATTTCTAATCTATCGTTTAATACTCAGAATAGATATAAAGGTGCTACTTTTCTCCCACAAAGTGACAGAATGTGATAGATGTTGTGATCCTACTTAGTACTGTGGAGAGTTTTTAATGAGCCATTGTAGGGCCTACAGAGACACATTAATATGCTAAATTGTTTTTATATCAGCCTCAAACGATCATGGAAAGAGCCACACAGCTCCTCCTCAAAAAGGTAATCTGGAATCTTTACCTTTGTCATTCCTTCATAGTACCTGTTAAATCTTCTCATAATTCTCATCTCTTGCAATGGGCAGGTCTCAATTAATTCTTCAGTACTCCTTGCAATAAGAGGAAATGAAAAGGCACTCAGCTGATGTTAGATGGTATCACACTTGCACTTAAATACTGCATTGTAATTAAGCATGAATGAGTGTCATTCTGTTTTGTAGTCCCAAACTTTTCCTTGAAATCATTGGCAGGAGGGGAAGGAAAAGGGGAAGCCAACCAAGATTGATGAATACCTTCACAGTGCTAGTTATTTCAATAAACTAGTGAGGTCTTTCCCAAACATTACAGATAAACTGAGACATGGAGGTGTTACTTAGCTGATGCAATTTCATAAAGCTAACAAACAACAGGAGTTCAATTCCAAACCAGCTCTTCATGACTCTAAAACCTGTGTTCTTTGTACAATAAACTGCGTCATGTGTTGAGCTTTTATTGTGGTAATTATTTTACGTGAGTTATTTCATCTAATTATCATAGCTTTGTTATATAAGTACTGACTGTCCCTATTTTTGCTGATGAAGAAACTATGACTCAGAGAAATCAAGTACCTCACATATTGTCTCACAGTTTGTTAAGTGGTAGATTCAAGATTGGAACCCAGGCTGGCATGGATGTTCAGTTTTATTTTATTTTCATTCCAGATAGAGTCATAATATGTGATATTATAATGTGGAAGGATGAGACTTCACTCTCCTGAAGTGTGAAGTAGGTGGGAGTAGACTTGGGGAGAGTGACAACTATGGGGTCTGACAGGCTTTGAAGGGCAGGTCTTTTACTGTGCAGTGCAAACCTTGATGCCAACAGTCACACCCAGATAAACTGAAGTTGCCACCCAGTCTTGGAAGGAGAGGGGGGATTCAGAACAGCAAAGCAGAATCCATTGTCTTCAACAAAGCTTCAGGAAAGCCCTGTCTGAACGTTTCTTCCCACATTCTTAAATGTACGTAACTATAAGTTGAACCAGTGAACACCAGCAACTAACTGCTAAGACTGAGGACAGCAGGGACCACCAAGCAATTAACCTTTGGTGATGGGTGTGAATCTCTAATTAAGAGCTGAGTCTCATCTGTCACGTCAGAGGGGGAACCACAGAGAGATGTATGAGAAGGATGAAAGAGACCAGCATGGTAGCAAACCAGATTTAAAAGACATTCACATGGGTATGAGGGGGTGAGAGCAAAGAAGAGCACTGACTGATTAATTTTTCTGTTTCCCAGCTGAAATTTCTTCTCCCTTCCCCATAATCCTGCAGTGACTGCTGTTCATAGAAGCTGGCAGCTCTAGGGGGAAGTGACATTGATACTTATGCTCTTCCTCTGTTGTAATCCCCTTCTTCATTTGTTGAGTATCATTGGTAAATTTTTATGTGAATTTGTTCAGAGTAGCTGTTTAGCAGCTTTTCTGTTGTCAAATGAGGAACAACTTAATAGTCAAGTGACTATTTCCTGCAAGGAGGTGGAAGTAGCTTCCTGTAGGCTGCAGGGATGGATGCTGGGATTGGGTGATCTTGGGAAAGCCTCATTACCTCAATGCCCTATTTAATTTTGCCCATTTTAAGAACAGAATAAGCTTCTACACCTGGGGAACCTGGTTTCTTTGGAATAGTGTTCTGAATCTTCTCTCTTTCATCACTTGGTTGATGAATGCCTATCAAATAGAATCAAGAGTTTGTTTTGTATCAAATGTTTCTCAGTGTCCATCCTCAAGAGACAGGAAGCAGTGAAATCCTTTTTAATATGACCGGGAGTAGATAGGATGTGATGCACCTTTCTACCTTTTTTGTAAGAATAGAAGTTTTTTAGAATGGACTCTCTGGCTCATGCCTGTAATCTTAGTGCTTTGGAAGGCTGAGGTGGGAGGCTCACTTAAACTCAGGAGTTTGAGTCTGCAGTGAGCTATGATCATACCACTGCACTCCAGCCTAGGTGATAGAGTGAGACTCTGTCAAAAAGAAAGAGGGAGCGAGGGAGAGAGGGAAAGAAAGAGAAGGAAGGAAGGAAGGAAGGAAGGAAGGAAGGAAGGAAGGAAGGAAGGAAGGAAGGAAGGAAGGAAAAAGAATGGCATCTTTGAGAAAATTGTTCACCTAAATCAATTCCCAAAAAGATAACTTTCTTTGAAGTTTCCCTAATTAGAAACCTTCCTACAGCACTGTGCTGAAAGTGGGATAGGTAGGTGAATGAGGAGGTCTTTTTTAAAGACCAAACTTCTGAAATCCATGGTCTTTCTAGTTTCCCATTTCCAGCGGTGACTTTTACCTTATTCATTCACCACAGGACCATACCTATATAGCTTTCATTTATTCTAGTCACTGTTCTAAATGCTGGATGGTGAAAAAAATTGCAGGAACTTTTATGGAACTTTCATTTAACAAAGGAGGAAGCAGACAATAAGCAAGTAAACAGAAAAGTAAAATGGTATAAAACTCTTTAAGAGTGACTGGATGAGAGAAGGGAATACTGAAAATCCAGAGGATTCATGGAAGCCCACTCTGCAAAAGAGATGATGGTTAGACAGAGATCTGAATGATTGGAAGAAGCCAGCCACTCACTGATTGGGGGAGGAGAGTTCCTGGAAGAGGGAACAGCTAGAGCAAAGACCCTAAGGTAGGAAAGAATTTAGCTTGGTGATGAATCTGGAACAAAGCCAGGCTGCTGTTTGTACTTCAGGGTTATCTCAGACTGGGGAGTAGGGATACATTTGCATATTTTTAGCTCTGTAGGCCCTCACTAGCCTGTGAGGCATCATTGTTACTTTCAGGCAGGCTGGCTCAGAGCAATATCCAGTCCCCTTTCTGCTGACCTTGTAAGAACATGGCTTCTCTTTGCTGCTTTTTTGTTATTGTTGGGCACACCCAACCAGTGATTGAAAAACAGAACTAATTCTCTCACCTCCCTTGGATCCTGGGGAAAATAGAACTTCCCTTAGGTCTTTCCTTAGATTTAGATTAGAAACAAAAACTTTCTTTCTTTTTTTTGCAGTCTGACACCAACTTCAGTAAACATTCTTCGATCTTTTGTGCATAGGACCCCTGGACTGCCTCACTAATTTCTTAGAATTCTTCTCCCTTTCCTTCTTCCATAAGTTTTCCCTTTAAAGAACTGTTCTCTGTACTAATCCTTTCTTGATTTTCCTTTGTCTAAAACCCACATTAGTTTCTGTTTCTGCCCCTAAACTCTACCATATCCAATTGGGAAGTGTGGGAGTCACTACCTTTCTTCCATTCCCACGTCCTGCTCAGTAAGGTCCCTGCCCTTTGCTGCACTAGAAGGCGAAAGCTTCACATGTATATTTTATGATATATATTGCAGTTTTACAAGTGTTTCTATTCATATCACTCCATATAATTCTCATAAAAACCTTAGGTAATCAGCAATACAAGGACTGGCATGAAACTGTAAGGAAACTGGAAAGTTGGAACTCAGAGAAGTCGGAGCACCTCCAGAGTCCCAAGCTCATATCCCCATGTTGACACCCAATCTGCTTCCATCTTTGATCCAGCATCACCATTCCATTGCTACTTGTAGGTATCAGCATTCTAGATAGGGGGGAAGAAGATTTTTTTTTTTCAATGTCTTAATACAGTGGCTAACAGAAAGAGAAGAAAAGGAATGTTTGAGGAAGCACTAGCTTTCTTAGGACCCTGATTTAATTTTGGCAAGAGAATGGATACGAGCATGGTGATTATTTGCTTCATGTATCTATCTTCCAGATAAAATAAAATTCTCTAAAATGATACATCACTTTTTAAAGTTTTTTATTTTTTAGCAAGATATCTCACACAGACACAGGCAAGTGGGTCCCATCTAAAGCTTGCCCCAGCACATGAGAATGACTGTGGACTATCCATGTCACAAATCGAGGGTTCTGGTATGTACACGAAAACTCCTGAATTAACTCAAATTTTCTTACTGGACCCTGTGGCCAGGTAAGCAAGAACTGTTTCTATATTAAGCAAGGTTGTGTCCAACTCTTGACCGGGGCTTGCCAATAACCGTCTTCTCCTCCACCCCTACCTCTCTTCTCCAGCACCTCTATCAGCAGTAAAAATGGGTGTCATGTGTGTGGAGGTGCAGGTGAGAGTTGGTGGGAACAGGTGGGAGATGATGATGTGACTGACACCCCAACTCATTTTGGTATGTGTTCCTTAACAGAGTGATATGCAGAGAAAGGGGAAGGAGCACCCTGCATTCTAACCGAAGTCACCACTTCATACCTCCAGCCTTCTCTACGGGTTTGCCCCTACCATACGGGTTGCCATCTGACCTGGCTACTGAGGAGATCACTCCGCCCAGCAGGAGATCCACAGCTGAGCTAAAAATAAGAGCTGCTGCTTCTCTGCAGATACCATTAACCCAATTAGAGAAAAAAAAAATTAAAGGACATTATGGCCTTATTAAATACAAACAGGATAAACTCCAATAAGGCAAAGTAAATCAGTTTTACAATTTAAAACTTAATAATAACCATAATAACTTGACCAGATACTGTGGCTCATGTCTGTAATCCCAACCCTTTGGAAGGCTGAGGTGGAAAAATTGCTCAAGGCCAGTTTGAAACCAGCCTGGCCAACATAGCAAGACCCTGTCTCTACAAAAATAAAACTGAAAATGAAAAAAGTTGAAATCACACATCACTTAAATGAAGGCAGAAGTTGTGTGACAGCCATTGAGTGAGCCAATTAATCAATAGAATTTCAAGATTCCGGTCCATCAGTACAGGTGACAAGTGATGTTTCATACACATACAAAATGAAACGGAACAGGTATTTGAGGAGTTGCCTGTCTCCATGAGATGAAAACAAAATTCTTAAAGTGATTTCATTTAAAAATATGCTCAGGCTCTGAAGGAATTTTAGGTCTTGATATGCATTAACAGAAAGTATGTATTTATTAAAATACTTTATCAAATAGAAGTGAACTGGGCCGGATTGACTGATGTCAGAATTTGATCCCCAATTGAAGATGCTTAGCTATTAAGCCTATTTCACTTTATGAGTGAGATACCATTTTGCCTCTGGTGGGTGGGTGAGGTAAATTTCCAGATTAAGATTTTTAAAACCTCAATCCTTTCAATAACATTCAGGCTCCTATTGTATTCTTGCTTAAGCTCCTGCCATACCACTATTAACAATTCCCTGCAATAAACACTCTTGCAGGTAAGCCCCAGGACAGAGACCCACCTCCAGCTAAAGAAACCATAGTGAGTATGGCAGGATGTGTCTCTGATTCAGAACAGAGGTGACACTCAGGTGTCCAAAAGTCCATCTGCATGTCAGAACAGGGGCAGGAAGTTCCTGTCTGCACTAGTTGATGCTTCAAGTCAACTGGACTTGTTGCATGATCCCCATGGGCCTTGGACTTGATGCTGTACTGGAAGCTAGGCCCATTGTTCAAGGAGCTGAGATAAAAGAAAGCAGCCTAGCCAGGCCAGCCCAAAGTAGGAGCTCAGATGGGCAGGGCCTCAAGAAAGCAGCCTCTGATGATGGGAATCTCACCTATTTGAATTCTTTTGGGGGAGATCTAGTCACCACAAATATATCAGCAGCTTCTTGGTTGTTCCAACAACTGGCCTAGAATGTAGTCTCAACCTAATCCCTCCAATATGATGCCAGTGAATTTATGCCACATTAATTTTTTAAATTTGCAATTCTGGAAGCCATTATCCTTTATTTTTCAAATGGTGTTTTATGTCTTCATACTATAAATAAATATTACTATTTTATTAAAAATGAGAAATAAATTAAAAAAAAATTAAGTCTCTACTCCTAGCCTCCCAAAGAACTGTGCTAACAATTCAACATATTTCATCTTCAGTTTTGTCTATAGCTACTTTTACTTTTCCATATTGTGTACTTGGGTCTATTTTCAACTCTGAGCCACTTGCTATATTGAACTGTTTTTCTACAGACACTGTGCTGTTTCTTCTTTCCTTCTTTTACTCAACAATCATTTTCTGAGCATTTTGAGAAGAACTGGAAGGACAGAGAGAGAATACTTGTGAACTTTATTTGCAGTTTACCAGTTAGAGACCAGCAACAACTATCTTGGCTCCCATTATCTTGTTATTGCACTATTGAAATCCTCTTCTTTGAGAAGTTCCACACTCTTTAGTTAACAAATAGAAACAGAAGGGACTTCATCAAAGTGAATTTGTTTTTAATCAACTTGCAGTTCATAACAGTTTGTGATGAAATACACTCACCAACTCCCTATAAATGCGCATGCTCAAGTACAGATGCATACACAATTTTATGTTTGTGGGAAGGACAATTGTGGAAACATCACATAAAAAGTACAATGTTAAATGGGGTCAGGAAAAAAAAAGTACAGTGTCAATGTCATAATTGGGGAACAGGTAGAAGACCCTGCATAACACTTGTAGAGCTATGTTTTACTCTTGACCACTACTAAATCATTTTCTTTTGCCCTCTGTCACAGTAAACCTAAACATCTGGGCTTCACAAAACAATGAGAATAAGGAAGCCAACTGATTGCCATTGAGATAGGAAAGTTTTCTTGATTGGGGAGGACAGGTGGTGAGGTACTGAATGAACTTCTGGGGTACATTTTTGATTTGCCAGAAAAATGTATCTTCTTAAAACTGATTATCTAACTGACATGAGGCCCATCAACTGACTTGTAATAGTCTTACCACAGTATATCTATCTGAAGCTATTAATCACACTATTTTCAAAACATTTCTCCATCTGCAGAAATGATCTTTAAAATCCAAGCTAGATTTTTTCTTTATTTGAAAAAGGAATGTGATAATCTTAGAAATATGGTTATAGATGCATATAAAAAGGGAAACTACCAAGCAGAAGACTTAAAAGGTAAGCATATCATCTTCTTATATGAGAGAGAGGGAGTCAGAGCAGAACATGCCTACCCTCACATTTGCTCTAACCATGGAGTTACTGTGTAAAGGCTTAATAATGTGTTGGTGAGTCCCTTGTCCTGGGAACTTGCAAGTGAAGTACCTCAATCAGCTTTATTGAAAGGTTACCATGAAAACAACAACAATAATAACAGACTCTAAACCCAGGGCAGCTCACCACTGATTCCTGGGGTTATGAGGGCTTTTTAGGGGAACATACAACTAACAATCTCTCTAACACTGTTCTTTAGTAGATCTCTTTTTAACTTGTTCTTCTCAAGGATATCACAATGAAGTACTCATTGGTAATTTATCACCGCATTGTCCTTGCCCAACCCAATCTTCTCATGCATCTTTTAGTTTCTCTTGTATTTAAAATATAGAAGCCCAATCCTGATGGAAACCTGGAAGAGAAGAAGGTGAAGACCAAAATGACTTTAAGCCTGGGAAATCCAGATTTGGAAGGAGTAGCAGCATCACAGAAAAAAGTCTGTGTGGCACTGCTTGGATTGCCTGGGGCTTTTTGAAAGGAGTGTGGTCATGCAGAATTCGCCACTGTGCAAGGACCATGGAATTTACCAGTAACCCGTAGATGCTTTCCCTTTGACTCCTCTGGCTCTTAGTACCTCTTTCTTCACTTGGTTATTTTATATTGTCTTATATACTAGAAATATAAAGTAAGATAGTTGGGGGCCATTGTGCACTACCTAATTCACTTGGTTTGGAATGTGAATGACTTCGATCAAGGTGTTCAAGGCACAACCTCCATAACC